>NC_133328.1:373977310-374211545 GCF_042186555.1 Aquarana catesbeiana | reverse complement strand
ACTTGAGCCCCGGACCATTATGCTGCCTAAGGACCAGAGGTCTTTTTCCAATTTGGCACTGCGTCGCTTTAACTGCTAATTGCGCGGTCATGCAATGCTGTACCCAAACGAAATTTGCGTCCTTTTCTTCCCACAAATAGAGCTTTCTTTTGATGGTATTTGATCACCTCTGCGGTTTTTATTTTTTGCGCTATAAACGGAAAAAGACCGAAAATTTTGAAAAAAAATGATATTTTCTACTTATAAAAAAAATCCAATAAACTAAATTTTAGTCATACATTTAGGCCAAAATGTATTCGGCCACATGTCTTTGGTAAAAAAAATGTCAATAAGCGTATATTTATTGGTTTACGCAAAAGTTATAGCGTCTACAAACTAGGGTACATTTTCTGTAATTTACACAGCTTTTAGTTTATGACTGCCTATGTCATTTCTTGAGGTGCTAAAATGGCAGGGCAGTACAAAACCCCCCCAAGTGACCCCATTTTGGAAAGTAGACACCCCAAGGAAATTGCTGAGAGGCATGTTGAACCCATTGAATATTTATTTTTTTTGTCCCAAGTGATTGAATAATGACAAAAAAAAAAAAAATATTTACAAAAAGTTGTCACTAAATGATATATTGCTCACACAGGCCATGGGCCTATGTGGAATTGCACCCCAAAATACATTCAGCTGCTTCTCCTGAGTATGGGGATACCACATGTGTGGGACTTTTTGGGAGCCTAGCCGCGTACGGGGCCCCGAAAACCAATCACCACCTTCAGGATTTCTAAGGGTGTAAATTTTTGATTTTACTCCTCACTACCTATCAGTTTCGGAGGCCATGGAATGCCCAGGTGGCACAAAACCCCCCAAAATGACCCCATTTTGGAAAGTAGACACCCCAAGCTATTTGCTGAGAGGCATATTGAGTCCATGGAATATTTTATATTTTGACACAAGTTGTGGGAAAGTGACACTTTTTTTTTTTTTTTTTTTTTTTTTTTGCATAAAGTTGTCACTAAATGATATATTGCTCACACAGGCCATGGGCATATGTGGAATTGCACCCCAAAATACATTTAGCTGCTTCTCCTGAGTATGGGGATACCACATGTGTGGGACTTTTTGGGAGCCTAGCCGCGTACGGGGCCCCAAAATCCAATCACTGCCTTCAGGATTTCTAAGGGTGAAAATTTTTGATTTCACTCTTCACTGCCTATCACAGTTTCGGAGGCCATGGAATGCCCAGGTGGCACAAAACCCCCCCAAATGACCCCATTTTGGAAAGTAGACACCCCAAGCTATTTGCTGAGAGGCATGGTGAGTATTTTGCAGCTCTCATTTGTTTTTGAAAATGAAGAAAGACCAGAAAACTTTTTTTTTTTTCTTTTTTCAATTTTCAAAACTTTGTGACAAAAAGTGAGGTCTGCAAAATACTCACTATACCTCTCAGCAAATAGCTTGGGGTGTCTACTTTCCAAAATGGGGTCATTTGGGGGGGGGGTTTTGTGCCACCTGGGCTTTCCATGGCCTCCGAAACTGTGATAGGCAGTGAAGAGTGAAATCAAAAATTCACGCCCTTAGAAAGCCTGAAGGCGGTGCTTGGTTTTCGGGGTCCCGTACGTGGCTAGGCTCCCAAAAAGTCTCACACATGTGGTATCCCCGTACTCAGGAGAAGCAGCAGAATGTATTTTGGGGTGTAATTTCACATATTCCCATGGCATGTTTGAGCAATATATCATTTAGTGACAACTTTGTGCAAAAAAAAAAAAAAAAAAAAAAAAATATGTCTCTTTCCCGCAACTTGTGTCGCAATATAAAATATTCCATGGACTCGACATGCCTCTCAGCAAATAGCTTGGGGTGTCTACTTTCCAAAATGGGGTCATTTGGGGGGGTTTTGAACTGTCCTGGCATTTTATGCACAACATTTAGAAGCTTATGTCACACATCACCCACTCTTCTAACCACTTGAAGACAAAGCCCTTTCTGACACTTATTGTTTACATGAAAAAGTTATTTTTTTTTTGCAAAAAAATTACTTTGAACCCCCAAACATTATATATTTTTTTTAAAGCAAATGCCCTACAGATTAAAATGGTGGGTGTTTCATTTTTTTTTTTTCACACAGTATTTGCGCAGCGATTTTTCAAACGCATTTTTTGGGGAAAAAACACACTTTTTTAAATTTTAATGCACTAAAACACACTATATTGCCCAAATGTTTGATGAAATAAAAAAGATGATCTTAGGCCGAGTACATGGATACCAAACATGACATGCTTTAAAATTGCGCACAAACGTGCAGTGGCAACAAAATAAATACATTTTTAAAAGCCTTTACAGGTTACCACTTTAGATCTACAGAGGAGGTCTACTGCAAAAATTACTGCCCTCGATCTGACCTTCGCGGTGATACCTCACATGCATGGTGCAATTGCTGTTTACGTTTGACGACAGACCGCCGATTGCGTTCGTCTTAGCGCGAGAGCAGGGGGCGACAGGGGTGCTTTTTTTTTTTTTTTTTTCTTTATTATTTTTCTGCTTTTTTTATCTTATTTTTAAACTGTTCCTTTCAAATTTTTTTTTTTTAATCATTTTTATTGTTATCTCGGGGAATGTAAATATCCCCTATGATAGCAATAGGTAGTGACAGGTACTCTTTTTTGAAAAAATTGGGGTCTATTAGACCCTAGATCTCTCCTCTGCCCTCAAAGCATCTGACCACACCAAGATCGGTGTGATAAAATGCTTCCCCAATTTCCCAATGGCGCTATTTACATCCGGCGAAATCTAAGTCATAAAATGCTCGTAGCTTCCGGTTTCTTAGGCCATAGAGATGTTTGGAGCCACTCTGGTCTCTGATCAGCTCTATGGTCAGCTGGCTGAATCACCGGCTGCATTCTCAGGTTCCCTGTTGAGACAGGAGAGCCAGAGAAAAACACGGAAGACGGTGGGGGGGGGGGCATTCCCTCCCACGGCTTGTAAAAGCAGTCTAGAGGCTAATTAGCCGCTAGGATTGCTTTTACATGAAAGCCGACCGCTGGCTGAAAAGAATGATACCAAGATGATACCTAAATCTGCAGGCATCATTCTGGTATAACCACTCAAAGTCGTGAATGGCGTACCTGAAGACAAAAAAATGGTTAACAATAAAGCACAGTAAACGGTAAAGTATAAAAAATTGCATACCTGTAAAGCAAACATGATAAAACATAATAACAATAAAACATTGCAGAATAGAATACAGTAAAAAAGAGCAGAACAATAGAGAGAATAGAGAGAGAGAGAACAATAAAACGACAACTATTTTTTTTTTATTTTATATATATATTTTTTTTTTGACACTTTTTTTGTAACTAACTTTTGTAACTGTAACCGGTTCCAGGTTCGGGTCTCACAAAATGCGATGGCATCTTGGGAGACCCTGTGAAAGTGTGCCTAGTCTGTGCAATGCTGTACCCTACGCTAATACTCAACTAGTGCATGGTAGCGTTCAAAACATTCACCAATGCAAAGACCAGGATTGTCAGGACAGGAGGGACAATAATAGCGGGTGTCACGCCTATATCCGCGCTTCCTGCAGACACAACATCTTTTTTGGGGGTTCGTTGGGTAGGGGTACTCGGGAGGACATAAAGAAAATGCCTCTCATGCAGCCGACTGCATTTGATTGGGGATGTGAATGGGGGAAGTACGGGCGCTGCAGAAGCGGTGGGTTCCCAATTAGGATTGGCGAATGCAGCAGGAAGGGCACTATGGGCACGACGGGCCTGTGTTTGTCTTTTTGGTGGCAGCGGGACACTACTTGTGCTTGTCACCTCACCAGCTTGAACTGCACTTATGGGACTCGCCATGTCACCAAGTGTTACTGCAGTGCTGGTTTGACTACGACCGGGGTGTACTAGGCCGCTGGTGCTTGCCAGTTCACCAAAACGCTACCAAAAAAACTGTTAGCGATCGCAGGGATCAAGGCCTGACTCTGCAAACGCTGCAGTTATGCGTTTAGTGTTTTGTAAGTGTCAGTGATCGATCGATACTGCACTTGGGTGGGCTGGGCTGGGCCGGGCGGAGGGGCAAAACGCAGGTGCTAGCAGGTATCTGGGCTGATCCCGCTAACACTGCGTTTTTGGGAACCCTAAACTGCTGGGGACGCTAGTATAGATCTGATCGGATCAGATATTGATCCGTTCAGATACTATACCACTAAGGGAGGTGTATGCTGCATGCGTGGGTGTTAGCGGTACTGGCGCTAACCTGACGCTGCCTGGGGCTGGTGCTTGCCAGTTCACCAAAACGCTACCAAAAAAACTGTTAGCGATCGCAGGGATCAGGCCTGACTCTGCGAACGCTGCAGTTATGCGTTTAGTGTTTTGTAAGGGACAGTGATCGATCGATACTGCACTTGGGTGGGCCGGGCCGGGCGGAGGGGCAAAACGCAGGTGCTAGCAGGTATCTGGGCTGATCCCGCTAACACTGCGTTTTTGGGAACCCTAAACTGCTGGGGACGCTAGTATAGATCTGATCGGATCAGATATTGATCCGATCAGATACTATACCACTAAGGGAGGTGTACGGTGCGTGCGTGGGTGTTAGCGGTACTGGCGCTAATCTGACGCTGCCTGGGGCGACGCATATCACCGCCGGGCGATCAGGGGGCTAAACCTTTATTCGGTAATAAACGGCGGGTGCCCTGACACTATAAAAAATAAACGAACTAACCAGCGTCAACCGTAACGTTTATACGGTGATCAGTGGTGAAAGGGTTAACTAGGGGGCAATCAAGGGGTTAAAACATTTATTAGATAGTATATGGGGGTCCCTGACACTATAAAACGCTGACGGCGAACCTAAATATTTACCTCACTAACTAGCGTCACCAGCGACACTAATACAGCGATCAGAAAAATGATCGCTTAGCAACACTGGTGACAGGGGGTGATCAAGGGGTTAAAACTTTATTAGGGGGGTACCCTAGACCTAAAGGGGGGTAATACTAACTGTCCCAACACTGTAACTGTCACAAACTGACACCAATGCAGTAATGAGAAAAAAAAAAAAAAAAAAAACCTGCTGGTGTCAGTTTGTGACGGGGGGGGGGGGGGTGATTGGGGGGGGATCGGGGGGCGATCGGGGGGGGGATCGGGGTGTTGTGTGCCTGGCATGTTCTACTGTGTGTGTAGTGTGTTGTGCACTTACATTGATGTCTTCTCCCCTCGGCGCTGGAACGGAATACCGAGCCGAGGGGAGATGACATCATTTCCTTTGCTGCTGTTTAGCATACAGCAGCAAAGGAATGTTCCCATTGGCCGGCGGCGATCGCGAGGGGGGGGCCACGAACGGATGGCCTCCCCCTCATCTCGGATCGCCGGGGAACAGAACGGGACCGCCTCGGGCACCGGGGGGGGTCCGATCGGACCCCCCACCCGCGGAAGGCAAATCACGTACATGTACGTGATTTTGCCTGCCCGTGCCGCTTTGCCGACGTAAATCGGCGTTAGGCGGTCCTTAAGTGGTTAAAAAGGGGTCATTTGGGGGGGGGGGGGTATTTGTACTTTCCTGGCTTGTTAGGGTCGCATGAAATGAGATAGGCCACCAGTACATCAGGTGTGATCAATTTTTTATGATTTGCACCACAGCTTGTAGACTCTTTAACTTTCACAAAGACCAAATAATATCCACTAATTTGGGCTATTTTTACCAAAGATATGTAGCAATATAAATTGTGGCCAAAATTTATGAAGAAAAATAAATAGCAAAAATTTAAGACACAGAAACAAAGAAAAATGTGTTGTTTTTTTTTTTCAAACTTTTCGTTCTTTTTTTATTTATAGTGCAAAAAATAAAAAACCCAGAGGTGATCAAATACCACCAAAAGAAAGCTCTATTTGTATTGTATGAAAAAAAGGACAAAAAATTAATTTGGGTACAGTATTACATGACAGAGTAATTGTCATTCAAAGTGTGAGAGCACTGAAAGCTGAAAATTGGTCTGGGCAGGAGGGAGGTTTATGTGCCCAGTAGGCAAGTGGTTAATATTTGAATCCCAGCATTCATTTTCTTCATAGATGTCGATTTTGCAGTTGTTTTAAAAACGAACCTTCCATTTTATGTATGTGCAGGATATGGTGATTACTTTAGCAGTGGCAATGATTTAAATAATGCTCTTGGAAGAATCAAAGGAAACTTGGAGGACATGATAAAAGAGTCAACAAATGTTGTAAGGTATTGATCTTTATTTTCCAAATCAGCACACGTATATCAAAGATTGTTATCACAGTAAAACATGTTTATTTTATCCACATCATAAAGTTCAATACAAGATACCTGTTTAATAAGCAAAGAGCAAAATGAAAAAAGAAGGAACTCTAAAGTGTGAAAACTGAAATCCGATTGGTTGCAACTGTACATTTTTGCAGTATTTTACAGAGAACATTACATCACATCAGGCCCTGAAGTATTTTTGGGGTTGAGTCTAATTAACATACCAGTAGGTTTTTGTTTTGCTAGATGATACCCACACAGACATAGCCAGAACATCCAACCTTCATGCTAAAGCTGTCCTTGGTGGGAATTGAACCCAGCCATGACTGGTAGCTGCAAGGCACTGAGAGCTCCTACTAGTGGGCAATCTACAAATCTGCATGTAATACAATACAATGAGTGTATGCATGTAAAAAGCAAAATAAATACAGTATAAACAAGTATATCAAATAAAAATTAAATGTATTCACTGAAAATACATTTTGGTCACAGCACGTCTACAGCTGTGTACAGTTTTATGTGCACATTCCTGCATGTTCTCCATTGATGTATGTGCAGCACAAAACATCTATCCACTAGCTTAGATCTACACTTTAGTGCCTGAAGGCCCATTCACACCAGCCAAGTCTGCTGGGATGCATTGCATTGTGCATTAATGTGCGTTACATTAGGGCAGTCTACGCATTTGAATGGACTGTCCAATGTGCCATAATAGACCAAAAATCATGCATGCAGTGTTATGGCAGCACAGCATACTGCTACCATATTGCACTGCAATGCAAATGCACTGAGAAGGTGCATCGGGGGTGCCATTCATAATGAATAGTACTTCATTGCACCAATGCACATACCGCATCATGATTGTGTGAATGGGCCCTTAAGCACACCTCACCAAGACATAAATCAAGTGCAAGTGGACCTTAAAGCTAAACACTAGGCTGATTTAGAGAAACACTAATATTTAATCCAATTGAAGGTGAGGAGGCACACACCAGCTATCAGCCCAACCATCATCTATGAGAAATCTGCTTCAGCGTGTCTCCTCCCAAGCCACACCTCTCTGATGCGTTTCACCCTCCCCCAGGCTTAGTCATAGAGGTGGGACTAGATGACTTCAGTTTATATGCACCATCAGCAATTACAACAAATTAAGCTCAGTTGGACTTGAAAAAAAAGGTCAGGATCGAAAAAAGTTGCATATACATGGTGTTAAACATTGTTTTAAATATAAATACACATGCAGCTCCAAAGCACCAAATTCAAAATGAATATATGATGACATGAGGATATTGGTTGTGAGGACTGAACTTATTCTCTCTGGAGAAGAAACGCTTGAGAGGGGATATGATTTCAATTTATAAATACCGTACTGGTGACCCCACAATAGAGATAAAACATTTTCACGGAAGGGAGTTTAACAAGACACATAGTCACTCATTAAAATTAGAAGAAAAGAGGTTTAACCTTAAACTTCGTATAGGGTTCTTTACTGTAAGAGCGGCAAGGATGAGGAATTCCCTTCCACAGTCGGTGGTCTCAGCGGGGGGGGGGGCATTGATGGTTTCAAAAAACTATTAGATAAGCACCTGAACGACCACAACATACAGGGATATACAGTCGGGTCCATAAATATTAGGACATCAACACCATTCCAATCTTTTTGGCTCTACAGTATACACCACCACAATGGATTTGAAATGAAACGAACAAGATGTGCTTTAACTGCAGACTTTCAGCTTTAATTTGAGGGTATTTACATCCAAATCAGGTGAAAGGTGTAGGAATTACAATAGTTTGTATATGTGCCTCCCACTTTTTGAGGGACCAAAAGTAATGGGACAATTTGGCTGCTCAGCTGTTCCATGGCCCCATGTGTGTTTTTTTTTTTTTTTTCCCTCCATTATCCCATTTAGATGGAGCAGATAAAAGGTCCAGAGTTCATTTCAAGTGTGCTATTTGGAATCTGTTGCTGTCAACTCTCAATATGAGATCCAAAGAGCTGTCACTATCAGTGAAGCAAGCCATCGTTAGGCTGAAAAAACAAAAAAAAACCATCAGAGAGATAGCAAAAACATTAGGTGTGGCCAAATCAACTGTTTGGAACATCCTTAAAAAGAAAAAAAGCACCGGTGAGCTCAGCAACACCAAAAGACCCAGAAGACCATGGAAAACAACTGTGGTGGATGACTGAAGAATTCTTTCCCTGGTGAAGAAAACACCCTTCACAACAGTTGGCCAGATCAAGAACACTCTCCAGGAGGAAGACTTCAGTGAATACAGAGGGTTCACCACAAGATGTAAACCATTGGTGAGCTTCAAAAACAGGAAGGCCAGATTAGAGTTTGCCAAACAACATCTAAAAAAGCCTTCACAGTTCTGGAACAACATCCTATGGACAGATGAGACGAAGATCAACTTGTACCAGAGTGATGGGGAGAGAAGAGTATGGAGAAGGAAAGGAACTGCTCATGATCCAAAGCATACCACCTCATCAGTGAAGCATAGTGGTGGTAGTGTCATGGCGTGGGCATGTATGGCTGCCATTGGAACTGGTTCTCTTGTATTTATTGATGATGTGACTGCTGACAAAAGCAGCAGGATAAATTCTGAAGTGTTTTGGGCAATATTATCTGCTCATATTCAGCAAAATACTTCAGAACTCATTGGACGGCGCTTCACAGTGCAGATGGACAATGAACCGAAGCATACTGCGAAAGCAACCAAAGACTTTTTTAAGGGAAAGAAGTGGAATGTTATGCAATGGCCAAGTCAATCACCTGACCTGAATCCGATTGAGCATGCATTTCACTTGCCGAAGACAAAACTGAAGGGAAAATGCCCCAAGAACAAGCAGGAACTGAAGTCATTTGCAGTAGAGGCCTGGCAGAGCATCACCAAGGATGAAACCCAGCGTCTGGTGATGTCTATGCGTTTCAGACTTCAGGCTGTAATTGACTGCAAATGATTTGTAACCAGGTATTAAAAAGTGAAAGTTTGATGGACGATTGTTAATCTGTCCCATTACTTTTGGTCCCTTAAAAAGTGGGAGGCACATATACAAACTGTTGTAATTCCTACAGCGTTTACCTGATTTGGATGTAAATACCCTCAAATTAAAGCTGAAAGTCTGCAGTTAAAGCACATCTTGTTCGTTTCATTTCAAATCCATTGTGGTGGTGTATAGAGCCAAAAAGATTAGAATTGTGTCGATGTCCCAATATTTATGGACCTGACTGTACAATGTAATACTGACATATAATCACACACATAAGTTGGACTTGATGGACTCATGTCTTTTTTCAACCTCACCTACTATATGATGTTTGGAGGAATATAAAGAGATATAAAGTAATACATGTCAAAACCCCCAAAAGGGACGGCCTAATGCCGCTTATACACGGTCGGACTTTTCGACCGGACTTGTCCGATGGACCAAATCTGGTGGACAATCCGATCGTGTGTGGGCTTCACCGGACCTTCAGTGGACTTTTCCAGTCACAAATCTGACGGACTTTAGATTTGGAACATGCTTCAAATCTTTACATCGTAACTCCGCTGGACCCAGGAATCCGCTCGTCTGTATGCTAGTCCGACGGACAAAAACCCACACTAGGGCAGCTATTGGCTACTGGCTATCAACTTCCTTATTTTAGTCCTGTGTACGTCATCACGTATGAATCCGTCGGACTTTGGTGTGATCGTGTGTAGGCAAGTCCAGTCGTTAGAAAGTCCGCCAAAAGTCCGTCGAAAGTCTGTCGGACTGGCTGGTAGCTGAAAAGTCCGACCGTGTGTACGCGGCATAAAAGACAGCAAAAAATCATTCCTCCCTCCATTCTGCCAAACAAGCCTACTCTGTCACTCTCATTAATACTCTGTCCTCTAGCCCTCATCATCTCTTCTCTACTTTTAACTCTGTACTTTTTCTGCCACCATCTCCACCCAGTAACTCACTCACTGCTCATGAGATTGCCAATCACAAAAACAAGATTGATGCAATTCATGGGGGCATCTCCACTGCACAGACATCTATCCCACTTAATATACTCTGTACAAAACCACTCGCAACACTTTAATCTTTTGACTGACCTTGCTACTACCAAAGAGGTCGCTAAAGTTTTTTCAGAAGCCCGCCTTACCACCTGGATCCTGTTCCCTCACAACTACTATGGTCACCCTCTTCTCCTATCCTATGCTCCCTCACTCACATCTTTAATCTCTCCCTCTCTACTGGCACCTTCCCCTTCCCTCTAAAACATGCACTGATAACCCTTATACCTAAAAAGCCCTCAATAGACCACACCAGCCTTAACAACTTAAGATCCATCTCCTTGCTTCCGTTTGCATCAAAACTTTTAGAAGGCTCAGTCTACAACTGTCTGAGTTCCTACCTCACTGACAACAACCTTCTTGACGCCTTACAGTCCGGCTTTCGTTTACTACACTCCACTGAAACTGCCCTACTGAAACTCACTAATGATCTATTGACTGCTAAAACCAATGGCCACTCTTCCATACTCATAGTACTAGACCTCTCTGTAGCCTTTGAAACTGTTGACCATCCCCTCCTCCTCAATAAACTCCACTCTCTTGGCCTTCAAGATTCTGCTCTCTCCTGGCTCTCCTCCTACTTATCACAGCGCTACTTCAGTGTTACCTATAACTCTGTTTCATCCTCTCCACTTTCTCTTTCTGTAGGGGTACCCCAAGGTTCTGTCCTCAGACCCCTCCTTCTCCATTTACACCAACTCCCTTGGTCAATTAATAAACTCTGATGGCTTCCAATACCATTTCTATGCTGACTACACACAAATCTATCTCTCTACTCCTCACCTCATTCCAGTCTCATCTCGCATTACTAACTTATTAACTGACATATCAGCATTGATGTCACACCACTTCCTCAAACTCAATATTTCTAAAACTGAGCTCATAATTGTTAGTCCAGCCTGTGTCCCTTCCCCTGACATTTCTATCAAGATCAATAAACCATCGGTCCCTCCCCTCATGCCAGGGTGCTAGGTGTAATCCTGGACTCTGACCTGTCCTTTCAGCCCCAAATCCATTTGCTGTCCAAATCTTGCAGACTTCACCTCCGTAACATCTCCAAAATACTTAACCATTGAAACCACTAAGCAACTTAATCACTCCCTTGTTACCTCTCGTCTTGACTATTGTAACTCCCTCCTCATTGGCTTACCTCTCTGCAAGCTCATCCACCTTACCAACCATTTTGTGTCTGCCACCCCTCTCTGCCAATCCCTCCACTAGCTTCCTGTTTCCCAACAAATAAAATTCAAAACACTAACAACATAAAAAGCCATTTACAACTCAGCCCCAAGCTAAATCACCAATCTTTTCTCCAAATATCACCCAACCCATCCTCTCCACTCCTCCCAAGACCACCTGCTCTTTACCTGCTCTCTAGCTCCCTTGTCTCCTCCTCCTATGTTCATCTCCAGGACTTCTCCAGAACTCAAATCCTCTGGAACTCATTACCCCAATCTGTCCAGTTATCTCCTACTTTGTTCACTTTTATTTTTTTTTAAATCCTCTTTATTCATTTTTTTTTTTTGAAAAATATTTATTGGGTTTTATGGCATACAAAAGTATAAAAACTTAGTGTAACAAAAGTTACAGAGTATTAATCGTTACAATCTATAAAGTTCAATGACTTCTCATAGTAGTTGAAATACAAGCTTGTCATATCAGTTAGAACAAGAGAGAAGTAACAGAAAACATAAAAATAAAAAGAAAAATTAGGGGAAAGAGAAGACGGGGGAGTTCATGTTTGCCATCTTATCAACACTATGGAGCGTAACTTTGCTCGACATATGAAATCTTAACATCTAAATACCTTCAGGAGTGGAGGCAGCGTCTGAATAAACGTGAGGGGGTGGATGCCAAGGGGCACAATGGATTTGTGGATATCCTACGGTGGGTTAAAAGTAAAGGAATCTGGGGTGGGGGGTATTTTGAGTCGGCCAAGAGAGTTGGTGAGATCTTTTGTCAAGTACCATTTCGTGTAGCGAAATGGGTTCATTATCTCGATCAGTGCTTGCGGAGCGAATGTAGCTTCAATGTATTTCCTCCATCTTTTGAAAAAACGGGAAGTCGATGAGGGTGAAGGGGGTATGCTAAACAGGCACAATAGGCGGTCCTTAGTGCACTGAATCTTGTGGACCTCGTTGATGTAAGCGGTCACCTTAGTCCAGTAAGCATCAATCTTGTTACAGTCCCAGAGCCTGTGTAGTAAAGTGGGGCGAGGTATGTTACACCAGGAACATTGCGCTTGGGTGGGGTCCTTCTTGTTGAAGCGGAAAGGGAAATAAGCTCTGTGAATGATCTTGAATTGTGTTTCCCTCCAAGATTCAGAAGCAGTAAGGTTGCGGACTGTCTTGTACCCTTCAAGGATTTTTTCTGGCAGAGATTCGTCATCTAATACGTGTGACCATTTTTGAAAGGGTTTGAGAGCATACTTTCGTGTTTGATGTTGTATGAGACAGGAGTATATATTGGAGATGGAGTAGTTATTGCTTTTGATGAGAGTATCAATGCAGGATGTTTCAAGTGGGTTGGTACTAGGACCAGAGCATGATTTGAGATAATTGATGAGTTGGTGATAGAAGAAAACATGAGTTGGTGGTAGGGAGTATTCCCGCATCAGGGTTTGAAATGGTTTGAATTTGCCCGGCTTGTTGAGATAGACAGACGAGACATCTGTGAGGCCTTTAAGTTGCCATTGGCCAAAAGCTTTATGGATGATAGATGGAAGGAACATAGGGTTGCCTTGTATTTTGAGGTATTTGGAGATGCTGGATGGCACTTTGAGCAATTTTCTTACTTCTCTCCATGCAATGACCATATCCTTAATTATTACACTTGTTTTGAGGTGGGGGGGTAATGTATTGGGATTGGAATGAAGGATGGCCGAGAGGTCATATGGGTGTACCATAGCCTCTTCTAAGGATAGGTTAGAATATTTAGAACCACCAGTTAGCCAGTCTAAGCCCTGTCTAAGTAAACATGCCAGGTTGTAAAAATGCATATTGGGCAATCCCGCCCCGCCCTCGCCCTTCGGGAGACATAGTTTCTGTAGCGCTATGCGAGGTTTCTTGTGAGACCATATAAAGGCAGTTAGGGCCTTCTGGAGTTTTTGGATGTCTGAATGTTTAATTAGAAGAGGTATGGTCTGCATTGGGTAGAGCAAGCGTGCGAAAGACACCATTTTGAAAAGGTGGCATCTCCCAAAGAGCGAGAGAGGTAGGGACCCCCAAGCCTCCAACTCCTTCACAATTTTGGTTATCAAAGGGGGGTAATTCAAAGAGTACAGAGAGGATGGTTCACGTCCTATTTTAATGCCCAGGTATGTAATATGTTGGTTGGCTATGGTCAGGGGGGATAGGTGTTTCCATTTACTGGAGAGATGGGGGTGTAATGGTAGGATCTCACTTTTATCAAAATTGATTCTGAATCCCGAGCAAAGTCTGAATTCTGAAAAAAATTTTTGAGTCTGTTATAGGGTCAGTGGAGAACAATAGTATGTCGTCTGCAAATAGCGCCGAACGAAGAGTGTGGTTCTCCAGAGTGATGCCACTGATTTCATCAGCTGAATTTAGTATTTTGGACAGGGGTTCGATTGCTAGATTGAATAGGAGTGGAGACAGGGGGCAGCCATGTCTCGTTCCTTTTGTTAATGGAATCGTGTCTGAAATAAAGTCAGGGGTGACAAGACGTGCGGTAGGGGATGCGTACATTTGTAAAAGGAATCGCATAATCGGTCCTGAGAATCCAAATTGTGTCATCACTCTAAAGAGCCAAGAGAAACTGATGTTGTCAAAGGCCTTTTCCACGTCTAATGACATGATGGTAATGTCTTGGTTAGGGTGAGTTTTGGCGTATTCCAGAGCCATTAACACTTTGCATATGTTTAGGGTAGCCGATCTGCCCGAAACAAAGCCAGATTGGGCTGGGTGTAATAATGATGGCAGTAGGGGAGCTAGTCGCGACGCAATTATTTTGGATAGTATTTTGACATCGACATTGATTAATGATATCGGTCGGTATGAGCCCGGTAATAGGGGATCTTTCCCTTTCTTAGAGATTAGTTTGATGTGGGCCTGTGTTCCCGTAGGAAGATAGGGCCCTCCGTCCCACATAGCTGCGTAAACATGTTTTAAGGTGTCCGGGATAAATTCCCTGGTCATTTTTATAGAATTCGGCGGTGTATCCGTCGGGTCCCGGGGCTTTGGCCGAGGCCATGTTTTTGATCGTAAATCTGATATCATCAACAGTAATGGGGGCATTAATCGTCTCTAATTGTGTGTGGTGGAGTTTGGGTAGACGTATTTTGTCGAGCAGTAAGTCAGTAGTAGGCAAGTCAGTCGGGTCAGCTTTGTATAAATTAGTGTAGTATTCCACAAGTAGGTTGCTAATTTCAGCTGGGGAGGTGACCAGAGAACCTGTCTTAGCTCTAAGAGCAGAGATGCGGGTAGGACGTCTGGGGCCTGAGCACATCTTGGCCAGGAGCCTACCAGCCTTGTTTCCAAATCTATGAAAATGTAGCTGAGAGTATGACGTTTTGGCCGCATCATGCTGTTCTGCCCAGAGGTCAAAGGTGCTTTTGGCCTGTCTCCATTTTTGTATGTTCTCTATGGTGCGGTTTAATGTGAGCTGTTCATGTGCCAAGCGTAGGGCTTCGCTTGACTTACTATATTGTTGCTTGGCTCTTTTTTTAAACTGGGTTGTGTATGAAATTATTTTACCCCGTAAGAAGGCCTTGCCTGCTTCCCAGAATAGGTTAGGGTCTGTAATGTGAGCTCCATTAGTGGAGATGTGTTCCTCCCAGGCGCAGTATAGTGTATGTTGAAAGTCCTCATTATCAACTAAATAGGAGGGGAAGCGCCAAGTAGGGGAGGGAGATGAGCGAGCTGTTTGGGTTAAATGAACCACGATTGGGCTGTGGTCTGAGATCACTGCGTCTTGTATGTCTGGTGCGCTGATTACGGAGCTTAGGGCCGGGGAGGCAAAAAAATAGTCTATACGTGAGAACGTATTGTGCGGGGGCGAAAAAAAAGTGTATTCCCGATCCGTTGGGTGCATTAAGCGCCAGATATCCACAAATTGCATGGAGGCAACGGCTTGTGACAGTAGGGTAGATGCAGATGATGAGGGGGTACGGGTGTGTGTTCTATGTGTAGGGGGGCCTGTGCGATCAGCTAGGGAGGACATGACTGAATTAAAATCCCCACCCAATAGGTGTAACGTCTCTGGTGTAGTTAGCACCCATTTCACTAAATCTTGGAAGAAGGAGGTGTCAGGAGAATTGGGAGCATAGATGTTAGTAAGTGCTATAGGTTTGTCATCTATAGTCAGATGTAGAGTCATTTTCCTTCCTTCCGAGTCAACCTTGACATCCCTAACAGTGTGCTGTAAATTCTTGTGCAGAAGGATAGCAACACCCGCTTTACGGCCTACTGCTGGTGAACCATAAACAGAGCCCACCCACAATCTACGAAGACGTTGCAGGTCGTCTGCAGCCAGATGTGTCTCCTGAAGTAGAGCCACATCAGCCTGGAGACGACGCAGGTGTCTGAGGATGGACATACGTTTGTTTGGGGAACGCAGCCCCTTAACATTCCACGAGACAAACTTTAGGTGACTCCTGACTGCAGACTGTGACATAATTGATAGTTAAAAGTGTTTTGGTTTAGGGGTGTGTATAAGAACCCCTTTGTAGATGTGCTATCTACCTCTTGGGAGCCACCAAAGCGCCTCAGAGCCCCTGAAGACATATGAACTAGGTTGGCAAACATGAACTTAAACTTCTCTAAGCAACAATAAGTTATAAACATTAATAAGGTAGTATATCGTATAAGGAAATACATAACTTGAGTTGTGGACTTCTCTTTTTTCCACATGAGGTCCCACCTATCTAGTTAGCATAGCTCCCATTGATTGCCAGCTCCTCACGTAGGGGCAGGGTGGTGGCAACGGGGGGTGAGGATGGGGATGGTAGGGGAGAGGAAAGGGGGATGGGGGGGTACAGGATAAGAAGGGAGGGTAGTCTAGGGGGGATCCCCTGAGGAGGTAGTGTAGGTTTAAATTAATCGATGGCGAGGTATGCTAAACACAGGGGAGGGCCCCCCTCTTAAAATTAGGCTTAAACAAACCAGAAAATAGAAAATACAAGTAATCACAACATTGCAAGTGTCCCTGAAAAGGAAGGTTTCCCAGGTAGTGGGGGACTATCTCTGTTGTTGAGTTACATGACCATAACATTATAACTGCATAACTTTTAGCTGTGTAACTTTCAGCTACAGGTTGGAAGGGGTAGTGCTCCATAGAGAGCATGTACGGCAGTTTATAGAGGCATCAAAAGCATCCTCATCTTAAGGATAAAAAATTTAAGAAAAAGAAAAAGTATAAGATGGGTTGATACTACCCGTTGGAAGATGGCGATGTGAAAAAGGTGGTGATGTGGAGTCCTTCGACGATTCCTTCAACGATTCCCAGAGCGATCTTCCTGGTTGGTGAAGCGGCTGCGCTTGTATGGAGGTTTGGTCGGGCTTCGGGGGTGTTTAGGGGGTCCATACGCATGCTGTGAAGATGACGATGGTGATCCCTCTGCCGCAGCGCTGTGTTCCATTTCGGAGCTTCTGTTGGTTAGGTAGGTTTCCGCCTCTTCAGGTGTATGAAAGGTGAGCTGCTCCCCTTCAGATGTTTGAACGCGGAGGACAGCTGGATAGGCTAGGGAGAATCAGACTTGATTGTGGTGCAGAGTGGAGCATACTGAGGAGAATGCCTTATGCTGTTTCATTACCTCTATGGAATAGTCCGCGAAAAGCAGCAGTTTCGCGCCATATACCACCAGTGAGCGCGTGCGATGAAATTTTTGCATTATGGCGTTTTTGTCAGCGTAGTTTAAATATTTCACTATCACATGCCGAGGTTTAGCGCGTGTGTCAGAATATTGACCCATACGGTGCGCTTGTTCAACAGTGCATGGTATGTGGAGGCCAAGTTGCTCTGGGATGGTTTTCGCGCATATGTTTGTAAGGTGGGAGGCTGGGATCGACTCTGGCAAGCCAATGATGCGCAGGTTGTTTCTTCTTGAGCGAATTTCTAAATCGTCCAGCTTGTCCCATATGTCTCTATATGAAGCATTGATATGTGCAAGTGCTGCAGATGAGGCTGTGCAGTCATCTTCAATTATAGAAATCCTTTCCTCCACCTGAGTGATGCGCTGGGCCTGAGCCTGGAGCTCTATGCGCAGCTGTTCCAGCCCTCTGTGCACCGCTGCATCCACAGTGGCTGTTAGGGATGGCCCCAGTAGTTGAACTACAGCCTGGGCAATGTTGGCAGGGGATGTGGGGTCGGTTTCTGCCATAGCAGGGGCAGGGAGAGGTTGTGGCTGCTGCTGAGGCCGCTCTGCTATGTCCGGAGCGGCCGCCATCTTGTCTGTGTCGGCCGCTATGTCTCCCGCCGGTGGAGCTGTGGAGGGGGGCGAGGACAGCGCCCGAGCGTATGATCGCTCCACGAAGCGATCCATGCCTGCCTGGGATGGAGCAGAGGCAGTAGGGGTTTCCCCCGGTGCTGTGACTGGCTTGAATGCCGGTTTTGTGAGGAGCTGTGCGGGAGCTGGAGCTGCTCACCTCCTCCTCATGTGGCGCCGGAACCGGAAGTCCTATTCATTTTAACAAAGTATACAGTATACAAGAGGCATGCATTACAGTTACAACCATAACCACAAGTACAGCACACAAAACGGTAGTTCGGTACCAATGGTCAGTGTAACTCCAAAAAGTCATGATATAGGTATGTATCTTAAAAATTCACATCAATATGGAATATATGCAAAATATTATTTATGACAATAACCAGTCTCCCAAAGGTACCTTACAGCTTTGCAGGATAATGGCAGGCATAGTGTTAGTGTTAAATAAGGATGGGTCTCCATCTCCATAAACACCCACCAAGAGATACTAAGGCCAATAAAGTGTAATAGAAATCCTCATTCATACAGTTAAAGGGCACAAAATGGTAATTTCGAACAGTTAATCAGACATTGTAGCCATATAATTCACCCAACTCCCCCATGTCTTATCAAACTTATCTGGCACACCTCTACTGACGTATGTAGCCTTATAGGGTCTTGTTAATTAACAATTAACAAGACCCTATATAACAGGACCCTGCCAGGCCCTGTGCTCCATTTTGTACACTCAGGTGGCCAGACCATTTTTGCAATTTTTCCTTTGTTTTTTATTTTTCACTTATAGCTTTCAGAATTTGTTAAAAACCCCCAAACCATATATTTTCTGAAAGCACATGACAAGTAGAATAAAAAGAAGGTGCTACTGATTTTATAGACCCCGCAGTATTTGAGCAAATGTTTATCAAACCAATATATTTGCAAAAATTACACTAAAACCATTATTGGCAGATAAAAACACAGCAAATTTTACAAAATTCCTACTAAATATAAAGGCTTAACCTGTATTGAGTGAATAAATAACAAACATTCGTAACTTTTAAATTGCGCCTTTTTGCAAAATTGTGAAAATTGAAAACTGAACAGATGCCAAAGTGTAAATATCCAAATTTCTCAAAAAATCTGAAGGTTTTCATTTTTCCCTTTACAGCTTTCAGAATTTGTGAAAGACCCCCAAAACCATATATTTTCTGAAAGCATATGACCTCTAGAATAAAAAGAAGGTGCTACTGATTATTTAGACCCCGCAGTATTTGCGCAAATGTTTATCGAACCAATATATTGGCAAAAAATACACTAAAACCAATATTAGCAGATAAAAACACAGCTAATTTTACAAAATTCCTGCTAAATCCCTACTAAATATAAAAGCTTAACCTGTATGGAGTTAATAAATAACAAAAAGTTTTAATTTTTACATTGCGCACTTTTGCAAAATGGTGAAAATCAAACATACACAAAAATGTAAATATCCAAATATCGCTACAAAGCTGAAGGTTTTCACTTACAGCTTTCAGAATTTGAAAAGACCCCTCAAACTAGATATTTTCTAAAAGCACATGGCCAGTAGAATAAAAAAAAGTGCAATAATTGCGCAAATGTTCATCATATTTTCACTAAAAATACACTAAAATCACATTGATATTGCACATAAACACAACGTAACTTACAAAATTCCTGCTAAATTAGTACTAAAGCCTCGTTTACATGTGGCATACTAAAGTGTACGCCCATGGGGGGGCCATGTTTACCCACACAGGGATGCTCAGGTGTTGCGTGGATGCAATGGCTGCACAGGCATAGCTGCTGTTCCTAATCTGACATCCGTGTGGGTGTGGGTACATGACCCCGAACGCAGACAGTGTGAGCTCAAGGACATGGATGCGGACCTACATGGGTGTAAAATTGAGAGCGACAGCTCTGTTAGTGCAGTTGCTACATCCCAAATGACATCAATGGGACAGCCTGCACAGAACACCTGTGCATCCCTGTAAAGGTATGCTGTGTATGCCTTGTGTGAACAAGGCCTTAGGCCCCTTTCATGCAAGCACACCAATCGGGTCTGCCTGTCCATTTTTTAGGCGGGCCCAATCAGACCACCCATTGTTCTCTATGGAGAGACTGATGTAAATGGACGTGTGTCCGTTTACACCCACTTGCATCTGATCCAGCCCACTAAAAACAGACGGATGGGGATTACATGCGCCATCGATCTAGCATCCGATGGAAATGCACAGGCGGTCCATTTCCACTCGACTGTCCCATAGAGAATAGCGAGCTGTGGCCGGTCCATTAGGGACCTGTCATCCACCTGCTCAGCGAGTATCAGCAGACAGATCCCCCGCTGAGCAGGCGGATCTGCTTTTTCATAATTCGCTCCATGTGAAAGGGGTCTTACCAGGAGCGGCCGGTCCATTATGGGTGCTGGGGCACCGCTCCCCTGCAGGGCGCCAGACTCATACATTTGTATGAGTTTTTTTAGTTTTTTCAAGCCGCTTGATTAGAGCCTGAGGCTCTAATTGGCTTGAAAAGGTTGGGCTCGGGCGCATAACATTGCACCCCGAACCCACCCACTTGTGAGTTGTGACAATAGCGAATTAATATTTGCTATCGTCTTCTGGTTTCTCCTCCTGGGCGATCTGACTGGTGGGGGGACACATCTGGTCCCCCTCAAGCCCCATGCAGCACCTGAAGCCGGCGGGAAGAGGAAGAGGAGGGATGTCGGCCAATGATGGTGGCTGCGGGGAGCGGGTTTGCAGGGGGGTCGGATCGGGTGGAGAGGGGGTAATTAGTGTTCGGGGGGGGATAAGGGGGGTGAAGGGGAGAGGAGAGGAGAGTGGGGAGGCAGTTTTAGATGAAAGGGTGCAGCGGGGTTGGAGAGCCAGGGGATGGTCACATTAGGGGTTAATAACTCTGATAGGCGAGTAAGGTGTGTATCGTTTTTTTGGGGCTTGGGTGTCCACCAGGCTCAATAAACAAATTGCAACAGAAGGTTGAACAGATATAGTCGTGACCGCCTGAATACATTGCGCGACATCTATCCGATAGCCGTGCAATCCCAAAATATGTGGATAAAATCTGCCAGTGGGGCAGAACAGCGCCAACAGGCAGAGGACTGAGATGGAAAAAATGTAGGTAATCTGGCCGGAGTCAGATACGCCCTATGGAGAATGTTAAATTGAAAAAGATGGTCTGGTAAAGGGAGTGTCCCACAGGTCATCCCAGTCTTCTCCATCAAAATGCTTTTGTCCAGATTTTAAAGTCCATAGTTTTATAGGGAAATAGGCCAGTAGGAGGCACAAAACAAGGGGTCCTTGTCGGGTTTAGCTATTAGTACCACATAAGCCTCATAAAAGGAAGGAGGAAGACAGCCTTGTTTGAAACAATCATGATATAGATGCAAAAGTTTGAGGGGATAGAAGCTCCGCATAATGTTGTACCATTCGACTGGCAACCCGTCCGTATCGGGAGCCTTATGGTTGGGAAAGGAGCCCATCGCAGGTGACACTTCCTCCTCACTCAAAGGGGCATCAAGTAAACCACGAGTCTCCTCAGGTAAAGGGGCAAATGTAGTGGCTCAAGCACTGTCACAAGGTCTTTCCTAACATACGGTGCAATAGGTGAGTATAAGTCTAAAAAGTAAGACACCAAAATCTGAAGGATTCCCTCACTAGAAGTGATTATCTCACCAGAGGGAGAGGTGAGGCAAGGGATAACCATCTGGGGGTGAGCATCTGATATCGGGGAATGCCAAAAGTTTCCCATTTTTCTCTAGAAAAGCAAATGTGGGTAGGAATTAACCCAAAGTGAGAATTATGCAGCTCGCTGACTCACCTGTTAGGTGGGGTCTATGCCAATAAAAAGCTGAGTGAAAGAAAAAAGATAATACACAAGGAAAGGCGCAAAATCTGGAAAAAGCATAAAACCATCATAATTTGCAGATAATGATCACAAATATTATAGGTATGTATATAAGAGGGAGGGGAATGGTACATTAGTCCATAAGAGTCCATATAAGGAATCTAGGAGAAGGAATAATGGTGTGGGGTCCACAAGCAGAGCTGCCTTCCAGAGAACTGAAACCAAGCTCCAGGATCTGAAGGAAAAACACAAGGGGGAAAGGCGCCTCTGGGTGTAGTATAAAAACCATTTATTAAAAAGCCAATGTGCAAACAACTCACATTTGGGTGATCATAAAACAGCATGTAGTGAAGTGGGGGAAATGATCCATCATAGGGCAGTCCGTCAGATCGGTCACGGTGATCTCTGCTGGCTTGCCGGGCGCGTGGCTTGCTGTACACTGCTAGAGCCGGCCGCGGTGGTGATGAAACTCAAAGCGAGGCCAGGAACGCAGGTGGAAGGCAGGCGCGGAGTTATGACGTCACTGGTGAGCAACGCGTTTCCTGAGCGTACAGGCTACGATATTACGGTAGCCACGCTCCTTCATCAAGCTACAGATGGATCGTGATGCTAGCTTAAATAGGCCAGGGGAGGGGGGTGGCCAAAGTAAACACATTAAAAAAGGTCCGGTTTCATGTGCACACATCTGGGAAGTATTTTAAACATCTGGGAAGTGTTTTGAAAGATAAACATATGTTTAAAGATTCTCAAGACTGCATAAACACACCAATATAAAAAAATAAAGTTAAATTAAATTTAAAAATATGTATCTCTATACATATAAGAGAGACCCATATCCATACATATATATTTCAATAGAATCATAATCAATAAAAGAGATGAGAGGGGGCAATAATAACGAGCTCAGCAATATGGTCAGCAATACGGTTAAAACCAACAATATATATTTCAATAGGATCATAATCAATAAAAAAGAAGATGAGAGGGGGCAATAATAACGAGCTCAGCAATGTGGTCAGCAATACAGTTAAAACCAACGATATATATACATATACAATAACGAGCTCAGCAATGTGGTCAGCAATACGGTTAAATGTGTGTGTATACAGAGGACATGAAAATACTCATTTGTAACGTCCAGTGTGTGCATAAGGGTCATGCATAAAGTACAGTGCAGACTTATATGGGCAGTAAGGTAAATTAATAAGAAATATACATTCAAATATGGTAAATAAAATAGAGGGGAAGGAAAAAAAAACGATTACATTACGACAAGGTCAATTGGGACTGTACGGAACAATGTATAGTCAATACTTACACCAGCCCGCCACCCACATAGAAAGGGAAAATCAGAGAAAAGACCAACCTGTGGATACAGATTAAATAGTTAGAATGCATGGGATCAGGGCTGGAGGACTAGATCCAAAAGAGCAACACTAGATGGTGTATTCATAAGATAGTAGCAATCTCGATGCTCTCGTTTATACCTCCTGGCGAAAGTACATCCAAGGTGTAGATCCAGTAGGTCTCACGGGCGCAGAGTTTCTTAAATCTCTCAGCAGCCGGGACGGACCTAGGGTTCTGTTCAATGACCCAGACCCTAAGACCCACCGTAGAGCTCTGGTGGGCTATAGCAAAGTGTTTTGGGACACTGTGAGGGTCTGTGCCCCCCTCAACAAGTCTTCTGTGTTCGCCAAATCTCTGTCTCAAAGCCCTAATTGTCCGGCCCACATACAGTCAGGTCCATAAATATTGGGACATCAACACAATTCTAATCTTTTTGGTTCTATACACCACCACAATGGATTTGAAATGAAACGAACAAGATGTGCTTTAACTGCAGACTTTCAGCTTTAATTTGAGGGCATTTACATCCAAATCAGGTGAACGGTGTAGGAATTACAACAGTTTGTATATGTGCCTCCCACTTTTTAAGGGACCAAAAGTAATGGGACAATCGGCTGCTCAGCTGTTCCATGGCCAGGTGTGTGTTATTCCCTCATTATCCCATTTACAAGGAGCAGATAAAAGGTCCAGAGTTCATTTCAAGTGTGCTATTTGCATTTGGAATCTGTTGCTGTCAACACTCAATATGAGATCCAAAGAGCTGTCACTATCAGTGAAGCAAGCCATCATTAGGTTGAAAAAAACAAAACAAACTCATCAGAGAGATAGCAAAAACATTAGGTGTGGCCAAATCAACTGTTTGGAACATCCTTAAAAAGAAAGAACGCACCGGTGAGCTCAGCAACACCAAAAGACCCGTAAGACCACGGAAAACAACTGTGGTGGATGACCGAAGAATTCTTTCCCTGGTGAAGAAAACACCCTTCACAACAGTTGGCCAGATCAAGAACATTCTCCAGGAGGTAGGTGTATGTGTGTCAAAGTCAACAATCAAGAGAAGGCTTCACCAGAGTGAATACAGAGGGTTCACCACAAGATGTAATCCATTGGTGAGCCTCAAAAACAGGAAGGCTAGATTAGAGTTTGCCAAACAACATCTAAAAAAGCCTTCACAGTTCTGGAACAACATCCTATGGACAGATGAGACCAAGATCAACTTGTACCAGAGTGATGGGAAGAGAAGAGTATGGAGAAGGAAAGGAACTGCTCATGATCCAAAGCATACCACCTCATCAGTGAAGCATGGTGATGGTAGTGTCATTGTGTGGGCATGTATGACTGCCAATGGAACTGGTTCTCTTGTATTTATTGATGATATGACTGCTGACAAAAGTAGCAGGATGAATTCTGAAGTGTTTCGGGCAATATTATCTGCTCATATTCAGCAAAATACTTCAGAACTCATTGGACGGCGCTTCACAGTGCAGATGGAGACTGACCCAAAGCATACTGCGAAAGCAACCAAAGAGTTTTTTAAGGGAAAGAAGTGGAATGTTATGCAATGGCCAAGTCAGTCACCTGACCTGAATCCGATTGATCATGCGTTTCACTTGCTGAAGACAAAACTGAAGGGAAAATGCCCCAAGAACAAATAGGAACTGAAGACAGTTGCAGTAGAGGCCTGGCAAAGCATCACCAGGGATGAAAACCAACGTCTGGTGATGTCTATGCATTCCAGACTTCAGGCTGTAATTGACTGCAAAGGATTTGCAACCAAGTGTTAAAAAGTGAAAGTTTGATGGATAAGTGTTAATCTGTCCCATTACTTTTGGTCCCTTTAAAAAGTGGGAGGCACATATACAAACTGTTGTAATTCCTACACCGTTCACCTGATTTGGATGTAAATACCCTCAAATTAAAGCTGAAAGTCTGCAGTTAAAGCACATCTTGTTTGTTTCATTTCAAATCCATTGTGGTGGTGTATAGAGCCAAAAAGATTAGAATTGTGTCGATGTCCCAATATTTATGGACCTGACTGTAGATTAGGCCGCAAGGACAACTTAGGCAATAGATGACAAAGTCGGACGAGCAATTGAAGAAGTCCTTCAATACATAGGTCTTGCCCTTGGTGGTGAAGGTTTTTTGTCCGTGTAGGGCAAATTTGCAAGTTTTGCATAGAGCCTTTCAGCATTGATACATGCCTACCAAAGGGATCAGTGTGGGTACAGGTGGTATGGCTGAAGCAGTTTTAAGTTTGCTAGGTGCAATCTTGTTTTTTAAGTTTGGGGCCCTGCGATAAATAATTTTTGGGCAGGCGGGAAGGGATGTTTTTAGATGAGGATCTTGGTGTAGGATACCCCAGTGTTTTTCCAGAATCTTCTCCATGTTTTTATACTTAATGTGAAAAGTGGTTATGAACCTACTGGAACAATCATGTGGAGGTTGGTTTGTTTTTGGAGGTTTTCCATGCAGGTAATGTTTATAAGCTTCTTGAACTAAAATTTCTGGATACTTTTTGTCGAGGAATTTTCTTTTCAAAGTTTTTCTGAGTTCAACATAGTCGGAGTCCTTGGTGCAATTCTGCTGAAGGCGGAAAAATTGCCCTTTAGGGATATTCGTGATCCACTTGGGAAAGTGGCAGCTCTCAAAATGTAAGTAGGAATTACCTGCTGTGGGCTTAGTATAATTTTTTGAGGTGATAGTATTACCATCGTGTGCTGAGTCAGTAGCTGACGTGAATGACGGCCCATAAGGGTTGTTGTTACAGTGCTGAACAAAGGTAGTAATCAGGTCAGTGTCACCATCCCAAATGATGGTCAAATCATCAATATATCTCCCAAAGAATATTATGTTGGCCGCAAGGGGATTATTTTGGTAAATGAAATTGGTTTCCCATAGGCCCATGGCCAGGTTGGCATATGAGGGGGCAAAATTGGCCCCCATTGCTGTACCCTGTATTTGTTGGTAATATTCATCATTGAAAGAAAAATAATTATGCGTCAGTCAGAATCTTGTGGCCTCTATAATAAACTTCGCCTGGTGCATATTGATCAAGGGATCAGTGGACAAGAATTGTTCTAATGCCATAAGTCCAAAGTGGTGTGGAATGGAGGTGTACAATGAGCACACATCAACTGAGAGCCAAACATAAGTGGACTCCCACTTGTACGGTGACAATAATTCCAAGTGGTGGGTACCATCACGAATATATGATTGTAGCTGGGATACTATTGGTTGTAAGAAGAGGATCCTGTAGGCTTTTGTGGATCTTTGGCAAGTGGTAAAAATAAGGTATTTGATAGAAAGTCTTGTGCAAAAAAGAACTTTCTATTTTTGTAATAATACCTTCTTGAAGGGCAGTGGAGATCAGTAGGTCAGCTTCTGCAGCATAATCAGCTGTAGGGTCCCTGGTGAGTTTGACATATGTCGTTTCATCGGAAAGCAGTCTGTATGACTCTCTCAGATAATCCCATTTTGACTGATCTCCTAGGAATCTATGCTTAGAGTGTTCGGATGGCAGCTGTTTCGAATTGCCTTCATTCACCTCCTAAACCCTCCATTCCCAGAGCATAACCGACTGTGAACTGTAAGCCAGTGTGGATGTGGACATGGAAAGTTACCAGCTTATGTTTGGCTATTTAGCAGCTCCATTCTTTTTACACCGTATGCCCCCCTACTTCATTTCATATACCTAAATCGTATACACACATCGGAGTGGTAGCTTGGTGTGGAGTCTGCTGTATCCTGACATCTCAGGGTTTCCGAGACACCCCCAGGGCTTCCAGACGGTGGCTTGTTGGGTCTCCTACCTTATTTGATCTCCCCTTGAACTCCATGCTGTTCTGTCAATCAAATATGTGGTATACTCCGCGCTCAGGATAATAACGGGTTGCAGCCCCCCCTGTTGGGTTCACAAGGGAACTTACAAGTAAAAAAGTGGGGTAAGTGGCACTACCCTATTAGGTAAGAGAATGATAGGTGTATGCCCTCCCTCAGAATAGGGGGGATACCTATCCTAATGGGATTCATTTGTAAGTTGGATGTTTGAAAGTAGGGGCCTGCCGTATATACTCTGAAGAAATTGGGGCCTTAGGTGTTGGTGTTGTCACAACACTGTAAGCCCTCATAGTTACTCTTGGTGGGCGCAGGAATGGGCCCTGCTGTGAAATATTAGATCAAGAATTGTAATTACATGTCCCTGTTGAACAGGGGCAGAAAAATTGGGCCTTAGGCACTGGTGCCACAACACTGCAACCCCTCACAGATGCTATAGTTGGAACGCAGGAATGAGCCCTGCTGCAAATGATTGCATCAAAAATTGTAATTATACACCCCTGTTAAACAGGGACTGAAAATGTGGGCCTTGGGCACTGGTGCTGATGCCAAAACACTGCAACCCCTCACGGATATTCTAGTTGGAGCGCAAAAATGAGCCCTGCTGCAAAGTATTGCATCAAAAATTGTAATTACACGCCCCTGTTAAATGGGGGCAGAAAAATTGGGCCTTGGCCACTGGTGGCGGTGCCCAGAACCAAAAATGTTCTTACAAGCTATCAGCATTAAAAATTGAGGAGGAAGAGGATTGTCACTCAGCATAACAGGATAGTCACTCAGCATCAGCATTGGCAGTCTTGAAGGGATCTCACATTAAAAAAAAAATCAATCGGTTACATCAGCATCAGGTGCTTGGTAGCTGGTGATCCAAGACTGATTCATTTTTAAGAAGGTCAGCCGATCGACCGATTCGGTGGACAGGCGCACCCTGTGATCGGTTACAAAGCCTCCAGCAGCACTGAATGTGCGTTCCGAAAGAACACTGGATGCAGGACAGGCCAGTAGCTCAATTGCATACTGTGCAAGCTCTGGCCAGTGATCCATCCTCAAGACCCAGTAACCCAGAGGATTTTCGGTGGGAAAGGTGTCTGATCTTGCCCCTAGGTAATCCTGCACCATGTGAATCAGACGCTGACAATGGTTGCTGGAACCGATCAGACCTTGGGGCTGCGGACTAAAAAATTGTCTGAATGCATTGGTCAGACAGCCACCTTCTCCACCGCTCCTTCTGTGACTGACCGAAGCCTCAGCAACACGTTGTCCAGGAGGACCAGGAAATTGTAACATCCCAGTCTCTGGAAACGCGTTGCACAAACCTTTCTGCAAGGCCTCCCGAAGATGTTTAATCCTCTGCGATGGCAAGATAAGGTCCGCAACCTTACCCTTGTAACGTGGATCAAGGAGGGTTGCCAGCCAGTAATCATCCCTCCCCTTGATACCATTAATACAAGGATCCTTCCTCAGGCTTTAGAGGATCAGGGAGGCCATGCAGCGTAGGTTTGCTGAGGCATTCGGTCAAGAGTCCTCTGGGTCACGAAGGACAACATGATCCGCAGCCACCTCCTCCCAGCCACGTACAAGTCCATGGGTTTCTTTGAACTGTAAATGATCCCTTGAAGACTGCTGCTGATGCTGAGTGCCAGACTCCACCTCCATGCTGACACAATCCTCCTCCTCCTCTTCCTGTGTGATCGGTGGGCACACAGGAACACTGTCTGGATAAAGGGGGCTTTGAGAGGTAAGGAAGTCCTCCTCTTCCTCCCTCTGTCCTGCCTTAAGTGCCCTGTCCATTATTCCACGCAGCGTGTGCTCCAACAGGTGGACAAGAGGGACAGTGTCAGTGATTCATGCACTGTCACTGCTCACCATCCTCGTGGCCTGCTCAAATGGTGACAGGACAGTGCACGCATCCCTGAGCATAGCCCACTGGCGTGGGGGAAAAAAACAAGATCCCCTGACCCTGTCCTGATGCCATAGTCACATAGGTACTCATTGATGGCCCTCTGCTGGGTGTGCAGCCGCTGCAGCATGGCCAAGGTTGAGTTCCACCTGGTGGGCATGTAACAGATTAGGCGGTTCTTGGGCAGGTTAAATTCCTTTTGGAGGTCAGCCAGTCGAGCACTGGCATTATATGACCTGCAGAAATGCACACAGACTTTCCTGGCCTGCCTCAGGACATCCTGTAAGCCCGGGTACCTGCCCAAGACCAAGTTAAGGACGTGAGCCAAACAGGGCACATGGGTCAGTTGTCCCTGTTGGAGGGCGGAGAGGAGGTTGGTGCCATTGTCGCAAACCACCATACCTGGCTTAAGCTGGCGTGGCGTCAACCACCTCTGAACCTGCCCCTGCAGTGCTGACAGAATCTCTTCCCCAGTGTGGTTCCTGTCCCCCAAGCACACCAGCTCAAGTACTGCATGGCATCTTTTTGCCTGCGTGCTTGCATAGCCCCTTGAATGCCTACGGAGCACCGCTGGTTCTGAGGACAAATAACACAGGAAGAAGCCATGGAGGAGGGGGTGGAGGAGAGAGGTGTTGCAGAATCACCACTAATAGAATTTTGGAGGCGTGGTGGCAGAACAATCTCCAACACTACTGCACCCTGTCCTGCATCCTTCCCAGCTGCCAGAAGAGTCAACCAGTGCGCAGTGAAAGATGGGTAACATCCCTGTACATGCCTTCTGGACCATGAGTCAGCGGTAATATGCACCTTACCACTGACCGCCCTGTCCAGCGAGGCCAAGACATTGCCTTCGACATGCCAGTAGAGAGCCGGAATCGCCTTCCATGAGAAAAAGTGGCGTTTGGGAACCTGCCACTGAGGAACCGCACATTCCACAAACTCACGGAAGGGGGCAGAGTCTACCAACTGAAAAGGCAGCAGTTGAAGTACTAGCAATTTAACCAAGCTAGCATTCAACCACTGGGCGTCTGGATGGCTGAGAGCGAACTTCTTTCGGTGGTGCAGCAGCTGGGGCAGGGAAATTTGCCTGGTACAATCTGACGTCGGTGTACCGATAGCAGCTTGCCCATAAGTACTTGGCTGTGACACACCTAATTCTACACCTTCATTCCTCTCAGTGCAGGTTTCAGAGAGGACTGAAGGTATAGTAGGGTTGGAGATCCCAGCTGATGAGGAGCAAGGAGATGTCCGCTTTGTTCTTTGGTGTGGGTCTTTTAGGTAGGCTTGCCAACGAACTGCATGGCAGATCGACATATGTGGGTGATGTTTTGGCCATGTGAGATACGCTTGAGACATATGTTGCACATAGCAGTGGTGGGATCTGATGCACTCGTCTCAAAAAAGGCCCACACCAAAGAACTTTTGGAATAACACGCAGAGACAGCAGCGCCCTGCACATGCGAAGCTCTGCGATGTGCTGCAGTCGGTGTGCTGCCCTTAAGCTGGCCCCTGGAGGGCATCCTGCCTTGTTGATGTGCCTCCTCCTCCTCTCTTCTATTAGGCACCCACGTGGAGTCAGTGACCTCATCATCCCCTCCCTCCTCATCACTGGAGCAAACCTGGCAGTATGCTGCAGCTGGGGGAACATGACTGCCAAATTGCTGTCCTTCTTGGGCACCCCCTCTCTCCAGGCTCACGTTACTGCCTTCCTCTAGCTGGGTACCATTATTGGAGCCTTCAAAACGCTGGGCATCCTCCTGGAGCATGTACCCACCACTGTGGTCAAACAGTTTGGTGGACTACTCAGGAGGACATGGTGGGGCTAGGGAAGGAGTGACTGATGCCGTTGAGCCAAGGGAAGAGGCCGTGTTGGCAGCTGCTTTGCCAGACAAAATACTCTGAGCCTGGGTGAGAGAGGATGAGGAGGATGAGGACGGCTTGGTCATCCACTCTACCAAGTCTCCCGTATATTGCGGCTCAACACGGCCAGCTGCCGAAAAAAAAGACAAGCATGTCCCACGGCCACGTGCTGATGAGGATGCACCGTCTCCACGACCAGCACTGTTGCCTCTAGACACAGAGCCTGCTTGCCCTCTTTTATTGGCTTGTGACTGTCTGCCTCTCCTTGTTGGCCTTCCAGACATACAAAGAAAGTGTAAAAATAAAAAATTATGAAAAAATTGTGAACCATAATATCATAACTGATACCATAAAAAACATACCATAAAGTTATTATGACCACTAAAGGATTGTGTATAATTAAAATACTCAAGTGATAGTGTCAAATGATCATACAAAGAGTCCCATCACAAATAGTGCAATTCCAAAAAAATATATAAAGTTCATAAGCATAAAAAGGCTGACCCAGAATCCGTGATAAGAAAGTCCAATCTCCCAAGAGGTGAATGCACCCTAGTGAATATGAGGCTCCTTACCGACTCAGAAGACCACAACGGTCTTACCAGGCATATGGGAGATTAGAGGTTTCCCAACAACCTATACCAGCATCTGGGTCTGCAGCTAAAGCTGTATGGCTCCAGGAATAAGAACAAGAAAGGCTCCCATAGTGTAATCGTTCCAACCAATAAAAATTTAATGAATAAAAGATACACTTACAAACAAATCCAATAAGCGAGTGTAAAGGCAATCGCGATGTTACAGCATCTCCGCAGGCTTCCCGCTGTGCACACACTTCCCATCCAGCTCAGCAGAGAGGAACAGCATAGTGACGTCAGCGTCGTAGGCCACACCCTGGGTGCCTTTTTAAATTGTTTGAATAGTCCCAGTAGCAGATTTTAGATCATGTGGAGAAACATAAAAAAATCGTATATAGCATAATTCTGAGATAAACACAGTGGGACAGGGGCGGATCAAAAAGTGATGCACTCACTTTTTAAAAGGAGCATAGGCGTCAATCCACGAACGCCGAGTTCGTAAGCCCTTTATATAAGATCCTCGGTCCGCTCCTGCTCCCAGGTGTTGCCAAATAGGGATTCAATGGATAGTAATATAAATGTAGAGAGACACTCATAGCATAATCACACACATGGAACAATTTATAAGTAAAACCGTGAAGAACAAACTCACACAGATGATCCACAATGTAAAACATCACGAGCGCCGAGCTCGTCTGTGCCGTCAAACTGTGAATGTACTCAGTGCTGCAATCCCGATGCATATCGGCACGTCATGTGACTTCATCCCCTGACGCTAGGTTTCATCCCTGATGATGCTCTGCCAGGCCTCTACTGCAACTGTCTTCAGTTCCTGCCTGTTCTTGGGGCATTTTCCCTTCAGTTTTGTCTTCAGCAAGTGAAATGCATGCTCAATCAGATTCAGGTCAGGTGATTGACTTGGCCATTGCATAACATTCCACTTCTTTCCCTTAAAAAAGTCTTTGGTTTCTTTCGCAGCATGCTTCGGATCATTGTCCATCTGCACTGTGAAGCCCCGTCCAATGAGTTCTGAAGCATTTTGCTGAATATGAGCAGATAATATTGCCCGAAACACTTCAGAATTTATCCTGCTGCTTTTGTCAGCAGTCACATCATCAATTAATACAAGAGAACCAGTTCCATTGGCAGCCATACATGCCCACGCAATGACACTACCACCACCATGCTTCACTGATGAGGTGGTATGCTTTGAATCATGAGCAGTTCCTTTCCTTCTCCATACTCTTCTCTTCCCATCACTCTGGTACAAGTAGATCTTGGTCTCATCTGTCCATAGGATGTTGTTCCAGAACTGTGAAGGCTTTTTTAGATGTTATTTGGGAAACTCTAATCTGGCCTTCCTGTTTTTGAGGCTCACCTATGGTTTACATCTTGTGGTGAACCCTCTGTATTCACTCACACCACAGTTGTTTTCCATGGTCTTTCGGGTCTTTTGGTGTTGCTGAGCTCACCGGTGCGTTCTTTCTTTTTAAGTTTGTTCCAAACAGTTGATTTGGCCACACCTAATGTTTTTGCTTTCTCTCTGATGGGTTTGTTTTGTTTTTTCAGCCTGGCTTGTTTCACTGATAGTGACAGCTCTTTGGATCTCATATTGAGAGTTGACAGCAACAGATTCCAATTGCAAATAGCACACTTGAAATTAACTCTGGACCTTTTATCTGCTCCTTGTAAATGGGATAATGAGGGAATAACCCAAACCATGGAACAGCTGAGCAGCCAATTGTCCCATTACTTTTGGTCCCTTTAAAAAGTGGGAGGCACATATACAAACTGTTGTAATTCCTACACCGTTCACCTGATTTGGATGTAAATACCCTCAAATTAAAGCTGAAAGTCTGCAGTTAAAGCACATCTTGTTTGTTTCATTCCAAATCCATTGTGGTGGTGTATAGAGCCAAAAAGATTAGAATTATGTCGATGTCTCAATATTTATGGACCTGACTGTAGGTGGGTTTTTTTTGTGTGTGTGTGTGTGTATTTGGAAGGGTTTATTTGTGGGTAATGGTTTGTGTGTATTTTAAAATGTTGTTGTATTATAAAAAATCAATAAACTTTTTGAATAATCAAAAAATGTCACTCCAAATGTAATAACTGATTGATGGGACAATTGTAAGATGGTTACCATACCATTTTAATTACATTTTCATTCAAATTTGATTTCATTACGCTGCTTGGTCATATTTTTGCCTATTATTGCAGTCTAGTATATCCAGCTGCTTCTCTTTTTTTCTTTCACTCCCATTTTTGTCCCCCTGTTTAAATATTCTTTCAACCCCCTTCTGTAAGGAATCATGTGTAGGCTTCTTGTAAAGTAAACCTAACTCTCGTCTGGCAAACTGAAAGTTAGCTAGCGTTTCAAGGGAGGGAGATTTAGAATGTGAGCCTGCACAATCCTGTTCACGGTCTTATAAAACGGAGGTAGCATGATTATGCTCAATGCTCGTCGCCTTAATAGCGGAGATATATATATGCCCCTAGTAGTTGCCTTGAATGCCTCCCATACAGTAGATACTGTAGAAGACACTTCATTTATCTGCCAGTAAGATGTCATATGGCTCAACCAACATGTCATCCACCCAGCCCGGAGTCAGCCGACAGAGACTATAGGGTCTACTATCTTCTAATTGCAAAGACACTTGCAATGATGAATGTTCTGACAGCCCCCCTGGGAGGTAGGTAGCATCGAGCACCACCGGCCGCATAGCAGCAGTTCCAAAGGCAAGGTCAATTCTGGAGGAAGTAGCATACACTGAGGATAAATATGAGTAACATTGAGGCTCGGTTCACACAGGGACAACTTGTCAGGCGACCTAGTCGCCTGACAAGTCGCCTCCCGTTCTGTGCTATGGAACCGTTCTAAGGGGAGCGACGCAAGTCGCTCCGACTTAGAAAAAGATTCCTGTACGACTTTGGGGGCGACTTGGGGCGACTTGCATAGACTTCTATACAGAAGTCGTTTTGCAAGTCGCCCGGGCAGTCGTGTGCAGGTCGCCTCGGTGAGGCGACCTGCAAGTCGTGCCGCCTCTGGTGTGAACCAAGGCTGAGTATTAAGGTGTTTCTATCTCGAGAATTCTGTAAGACCCGCAGATGAGGCCCAGTGGGATAACTCAGTGTTTTTGGTGCTCTGTTCAGGTTGGGGTGTCTAACCCATAGTCCAATAGATTGTTAAAATCTTCAGCAAATAATACCCGCTTAGGAGAGTAGGTTTCCACTCTATCTAAAGCCTTACTCTGTCCACTTTTAGGCAATCTTCCCTTCAGGGAGGCCTATCCTGTCTTCAGCTAACAATTGAATCTTCTACTTCCCTCGTCAGTTCATCCCTCACAGTTACTACCTTTTGTTACACCAGCCCCTCCCTATTAGATTGTAAGCTCACAGGAGCAGGGCCCTCCTAACCCTCTTGTATTGAACTGTATTGTTGCTGTATTGTCTCCCTTTAAATTGTAAAGTGCTGCACAAACTGTTGGCACTATATAAATCCTGTATTATTATTATTATAATAATGTAAAAATGTATTGTCATCAGTAAAAATAGCAACCAGCTAGGTAAAGAGACAAAAGTGAAATAAATTAAAAAAATGTAAGATACAAAACAAAAGCAAAAACCTGAAAAATTTGATCCAATAAAAAAACACCTTTTATTAAATCACTATATTAAAATGCAAAAAAATATGAAAAATGGGAGAAATTACTACTACTATAAAATAGGCATGCTTTCCTGCCAGGCTGCATGTTTGGATAAGGCTTTGGGGGGCCATTTTTTATTTATTGTGGGGCACCCCCCCCCCAAAATCCATACCAGACTCAAAAGGCCTAGTGTGTATTAGAGGGGGAACCGTACGGCCTTTTTTTTTTTTTTTTTTTTTTTTTTTTTTTTACAATGTCGGCTCTTTTGTTTACATTCTGCTGTCAGTGGGGAATCCACCACTGAGGGCAAGAATGAGTCATGGTTGTTTAGAATGCTGGTGGGTGCCAGTCCGTTAGCAACCAGCATCTCTGAGCTGTACTGTCACATTTAGCAGTGGTATGCTACTGCTAAAAGTTTTAAAAAGTAAATCAAAATTAAAAGTATTAAAAAAGACTCAAATATAAGCTGGGGCAAAATTAAATTAAAATTTTGAATTCTCTGCATGCTGTTGCCAATAAACATCTTCATAGTAGTTAGCCCAACACACAATACTACCCATTTACTCTTTACTCTCTACTCAGGGATTTTATATGTAAATTCATTGACTTTCCAAAGCCACTTGTAGCCATGGTGAACGGACCTGCTATTGGTATTGGTACAACAATTCTTGGCTTATGTGACCTTGTATATGCATCTGACCAGGTAAATAATATGTTATGTACTGAGTTTTTTTTTTTTTTTTTTTTTTTTTTATAGAAATTTACATTTAATAATCTTTTTGTCAGATGATAGAGCTAGTTTCAATGTGCCTATAGAAGTGTATAAATCTCATCAAGAGCTTATTTTCTTTCCAGGAATAGGTGTAGGCTCCTGGTCACCCCTATATATAATAAAACTAACTTCTCTCTTTTGAAAGATGCCAATGTGCCCCTTTTTACCATATCTTCCTGGTAACAAGCCATACATATACATGCATACATAAGCTGCAGCATCAGTTTTTTGCTATTATCTGAGCTGGGGTCAGTGATATACACAGGAGTGATCAAGAGGATAAGTGGGGGTATTTGGGCGATTAGTGCTTGAAATGCACTTATCCATTCTTAGCAAACAAATGAAGGCTGTGCTACTTTTATAACTTTGAGCTGACAGGCAATGTGGGCATTTGTTTGGGAGAGACTAGCTTGTCAGAACAGTAAAGTTATTCAGTGGACAGAAGTGTAGAGCACGGCCTGTATTTGTTATGTTTGGAAACGTAGCAGTTGTTTTGGACTCCATGAGGATCCAGCACCCTCAAAAGCTGGAGTTGAGAATTGCAAAGAGGGCCTTGAGCGGTGTATTTTGCATTATTTGCAATGCAAACATCTATTAATTGATAATGTAGCAATCACAGTATTAATTGTAGCATGTAGAGCAGGGATAGGCAACCTTTAAGAACAACGTGAAAGAGATCAAAGATAACTGGGGTTTAGCTCCATTCTTATTTAAAAAGAAATTATTTACCATGGCCTAACTAAATAGTAAGGAAAACTTAGAAAAATATAATAAAAGAAAGGTCACTCTAAAAATACAAACTTAGCTAACCTTTAAAAGTGGACTGTGTCAGCCAGTAGAGCAGTGGACATTGTCAGTCAGTAGGGCAGAAGATGTGTCATCATGTCAGTGGATGGTGTCAGTAGTTTTTATTTTCATTATTCTTTACAAAGGAAAGGGGGGGCAGAGAACACTTCTGTACAGGGTGATGTGAAGGGTGGTAGAGGACACTGCTATGCGGGGGAGGGGGGGGGGGAGGACACTGTTTGGGGGTGATGTGAAGGGTTGTAGAGGACACTGCTATGGTGGTTTCCCTGCCCATAGCAGTGTCCTCTGCCCCCTTCACATCACCTCCCTCCACAGTAGTATCCTCTGCCCCCCTTCATATCACCCCCCCCCCCCCCATTGCAGTGCACTCTACTGCCCCCCCCCCCACAGTAGTGTCTTCTCCCCCCCACTTTCGTGCCATAAAAGTGTCCCATAGCAGGTTTACTTTACTGAAATTGTAAAATCCTATTTAAGAAAAATATGCTGCTAATGTTTGCTACAAAACATTTAAAAAGTAACTCCACTTTTGTTGAGAAACATTCCCCTCCGGATGATATATGTACATTACAAGGATTTTAACAAACTTTGTTGCAGATTTCTACCTTTTGTTATTCTGAAAAAAATAACGGTTTGTTTGTCTGTGTCCATGTGAATCTGTATGGGAGTGGTTTTATAATTATCAATCAGCTGCTGTACCTGCAGGGCTCTATTGAGGAAAGTGACAGAGTCTGCATGCCTTTAGACGTGTTTTACCTTTGGGAGTATCTCACCAAAAGTGCATTTTTGTTGCAGGGATGCTCATGTTCTGACTTGTATCTTAGTGCAGACTTCTTGGAAAATCAGTAAGCCAATCACAGAAGCAGGAAATCACATTTCTGGGGGAGTTCTGTACACCATCTGTGTACAGAACTCCTCCGGGTAGCCATATTGCCTTGTATTTTATAGAAAATTACTTTGAAAAGGAAAGGTCATTAAAAATGACCTTGTGCAGCAATTGTATACACTATATTTTGTTTTGGTTTTTCCCACGAAAGTGGAATTACCCTTTAAGCCAAAATTGTAAATGAAACTTTAAAATGCACACACTTGGCATAGCCTATATTCTTCCATTCATCAGACAGAATTGCTGTACTGCATAAGACAACCACATTACTGAAAACCTTGTTTTTGTCAATGTGGTAATCTGGGAGCACACGTTATTTATTTATGAGCTAATGCAGACCAGTTATTCTCAATTCTGCCCACTGCAGAGAGAGAGGAAGTTGCACAACATAATGCCATGTGGTTCTCAAATGGAGATGCTAGTAAAACATACAGAAAAATATACATTATGTGGAATTAGGTCTGTATGGAAATTAGGCAAAATATTTTTCTCTAGAGGTTTTAACGCTAAATATTTGACCTGTAAGAATGTTTCTAATCTCTGTTCTATTTACAGGCTACATTTAACACGCCTTTCAGCAAACTTGGCCAACATCCAGAAGCATGCTCTTCTTATACCTTCCCAAGAATAATGGGCTTATCAAAGGTAAGCTGCTTGTAATTGTAGCGCTACCCCCGAAGGCGCCACTTGGTAATTTGGGTTCCCTGTTCTGCTTCTTGACTCCAAGAACAACCTCGGCTCCTCTGACACATCTGGTTGAATGAAACTCACTGCAAGCTCTTATAGGAACATGAGTATAGATACCTTTTAAGTTGGTTGTGATTTAGTACCAGGAAATAGACACAAGACAGTTTAGTGGTAAATTAACTCAATGTATTGGTACAGGTTAGAATAAATAGTGGTTTAAGCATAAGTGAACACACAGAGGGTAGGTTCAGACACAGTCCGCTAGACAGAATATTTCTCTATGCCAAGGTTAGGTAGAATAGAGTTTTGTGCCACTAGACTAGAGTTAACACATAAAGCAGCAAAGTCAGCAATAAACAGTGCATATAAGCATAAACTGCAATATGAATATCACTTTAACCACTTGAGCCCCGGACCATTATGCTGCCTAAGGACCAGAGGTCTTTTTCCAATTTGGCACTGCGTCGCTTTAACTGCTAATTGCGCGGTCATGCAATGCTGTACCCAAACGAAATTTGCGTCCTTTTCTTCCCACAAATAGAGCTTTCTTTTGATGGTATTTGATCACCTCTGCAGTTTTTATTTTTTGCGCTATAAACGGAAAAAGACAGAAAATTTTGAAAAAAAATGATATTTTCTACTTTTTGTTATAAAAAAAATCCAATAAACTAAATTTTAGTCATACATTTAGGCCAAAATGTATTCGGCCACATGTCTTTGGTAAAAAAAATGTCAATAAGCATATATTTATTGGTTTGCGCAAAAGTTATAGCGTCTACAAACTAGGGTACATTTTCTGTAATTTACACAGCTTTTAGTTTATGACTGCCTATGTCATTTCTTGAGGTGCTAAAATGGCAGGGCAGTACAAAACCCCCCCAAATGACCCCATTTTGGAAAGTAGACACCCCAAGGAAATTGCTGAGAGGCATGTTGAACCCATTGAATATTTATTTTTTTTGTCCCAAGTGATTGAATAATGACAAAAAAAAAAAAAATATTTACAAAAAGTTGTCACTAAATGATATATTGCTCACACAGGCCATGGGCCTATGTGGAATTGCACCCCAAAATACATTTAGCTGCTTCTCCTGAGTATGGGGATACCACATGTGTGGGACTTTTTGGGAGCTTAGCCGCGTATGGGGCCCCGAAAACCAAGCACCGCCTTCAGGATTTCTAAGGGTGTAAATTTTTGATTTCACTCTTCACTGCCTATCACAGTTTCGGAGGCCATGGAATGCCCAGGTGGCACAAAACCCCCCCAAATGACCCCATTTTGGAAAGTAGACACCCCAAGCTATTTGCTGAGAGGCATGGTGAGTATTTTGCAGCTCTCATTTGTTTTTGAAAATGAAGAAAGACAAGAAAAAACTTTTTTTTTTTTCTTTTTTCAATTTTCAAAACTTTGTGACAAAAAGTGAGGTCTGCAAAATACTCACTATACCTCTCAGCAAATAGCTTGGGGTGTCTACTTTCCAAAATGGGGTCATTTGGGGGGGTTTTGTGCCACCTGGGCTTTCCATGGCCTCCGAAACTGTGATAGGCAGTGAAGAGTGAAATCAAAAATTCACGCCCTTAGAAAGCCTGAAGGCGGTGCTTGGTTTTCAGGGTCCCGTACGCGGCTAGGCTCCCAAAAAGTCTCACACATGTGGTATCCCCGTACTCAGGAGAAGCAACAGAATGTATTTTGGGGTGTAATTTCACATATTCCCATGGCATGTATGAGCAATACATCATTTAGTGACAACTTTGTGCAAAAAAAAAAAAATTTGTCTCTTTCCCGCAACTTGTGTCGCAATATAAAATATTCCATGGACTCGACATGCCTCTCAGCAAATAGCTTGGGGTGTCTACTTTCCAAAATGGGGTCATTTGGGGGGGTTTTGAACTGTCCTGGCATTTTATGCACAACATTTAGAAGCTTATGTCACACATCACTCACTCTTCTAACCACTTGAAGACAAAGCCCTTTCTGACACTTTTTGTTTACATGAAAAAGATATTTTTTTTCCAAAAAAATTACTTTGAACCCCCAAACATTATATATTTTTTTAAAGCAAATGCCCTACAGATTTAAATGGTGGGTGTTTCATTTTTTTTTTTCACACAGTATTTGCGCAGCGATTTTTCAAACGCATTTTTTGGGGAAAAAACACACTTTTTTAAATTTTAATGCACTAAAACACACTATATTGCCCAAATGTTTGATGAAATAAAAAAGATGATATTAGGCCGAGTACATGGATACCAAACATGACATGCTTTAAAATTGCGCACAAACGTGCAGTGGCAACAAAATAAATACATTTTTAAAAGCCTTTAAAAGCCTTTACAGGTTACCACTTTAGATTTACAGAGGAGGTCTACTGCAAAAATTACTGCCCTCGATCTGACCTTCGCGACGATACCTCACATGCATGGTGCAATTGCTGTTTACGTTTGACGACAGACCGCCGCTGGCGTTCGCCTTAGCGCGAGAGCAGGGGGTGACAGGGGTGCTTTTTTTTTTTTTTTTTTTTTTTTTTTTTTTTTTTTTTTTTTCTTTATTATTTTTTTGCTTTTTTATCTTATTTTTAAACTGTTCCTTTCATTTTTTTTTTTTTTTAAATCATTTTTATTGTTATCTCGGGGAATGTAAATATCCCCTATGATAGCAATAGGTAGTGACAGGTACTCTTTTTTGAAAAAATTGGGGTCTATTAGACCCTAGATCTCTCCTCTGCCCTCAAAGCATCTGATGACACCAAGATCGGTGTGATAAAATGCTTCCCCAATTTCCCAATGGCGCTATTTACACCTGGCGAAATCTAAGTCATATAATGCTCGTAGCTTCCGGTTTCTTAGGCCATAGAGATGTTTGGAGCCACTCTGGTCTCTGATCAGCTCTATGGTTAGCTGGCTGAATCACCGGCTGCATTCTCAGGTTCCCTGTTGAGACAGGAGAGCCAGAGAAAAACACGAAAGACGGTGGGGGGGGGGCATTCCCTCCCACGGCTTGTAAAAGCAGTCTAGAGGCTAATTAGCCGCTAGGATTGCTTTTACATGAAAGCCGACCGCTGGCTGAAAAGAATGATACCAAGATGATACCTAAACCTGCAGGCATCATTCTGGTATAACCATTCAAAGTCGTGAATGGCGTACCTGAAGACAAAAAAAGGTTAACAATAAAGCACAGTAAACGGTAAAGTATAAATAATTACATACCTGAAAAACAAACCTGATAAAACATAATAACAATAAAACATTGCAGAATAGAATACAGTAAAAAAGAGCAGAACAAGAGAGAGAGAATAGAGAGAGAGAGAACAATAAAACGACAACTATTTTTTTTTATTTTATATATATATATTTTTTTTTTTTTACACTTTTTTTGTAACTAACTTTTATAACGGTAACCGGTTCCAGGTTCGGGTCTCTCAAAATGCGATGGCATCTTGGGAGACCCTGTGAAAGTGTGCCTAGTCTGTGCAATGCTGTACCCTACGCTAATACTCAACTAGTGAATGGTAGCGTTCAAAACATTCACCAATGCAAAGACCAGGATTGTCAGGACAGGAGGGACAATAATAGCGGGTGTCACGCCTATATCCGCGCTTGCTGCAGACACGACATCTTTTTTGGGGGGGTTCGTTGGGTAGGGGTACTCGGGAGGACATAAAGAAAATGCCTCTCATGCAGCCGACTGCATTTGGTTGGGGATGTGAATGGGGGAAGTACGGGTGCTGCAGAAGTGGTGGGTTCCCAATTAGGATTGGCGAATGCAGCAGGAAGGGCACTATGGGCACGACGGGCCTGTGTTTGTCTTCTTGGTGGCAGCGGGACACTACTTGTGCTTGCCACCTCACCAGCTTGAACTGCACTTATGGGACTCGCCACGTCACCAAGTGTTACTGCAGTGCTGGTTTGACTATGACCGGGGTGTACTAGGCCGCTGGTGCTTGCCAGTTCAATAAAAAGCTACCAAAAAAACTGTTAGCGATCGTAGGGATCAGGCCTGACTCTGCGAATGCTGCAGTTTAGTTTAGTGTTTTGTAAGTGACAGTGATCGATCGATACTGCACTTGGGTGGGCTGGGCCGGGCGGAGGGGCAAAATGCAGGTGCTAGCAGGTATCTGGGCTGATCCCGCTAACACTGCGTTTTTGGGAACCCTAAACTGCTGGGGACGCTAGTATAGATCTGATCGGATCAGATATTGATCCGTTCAGATACTATACCACTAAGGGAGGCGTATGCTGCATGCGTGGGTGTTAGTGGTACTGGCGCTAATCTGACGCTGCTTGGGGCTGGTGCTTGCCAGTTCACCAAAATACTACCAAAAAAACTGTTAGCGATCGCAGGGATCAGGCCTGACTCTGCGAACGCTGCAGTTATGCGTTTAGTGTTTTGTAAGTGACAGTGATCGATCGATACTGCACTTGGGTGGGCTGAGCTGGGCCGGGCGGAGGGGCAAAACGCAGGTGCTAGCAGGTATCTGGGCTGATCCCGCTAACACTGTGTTTTTGGGAACCCTAAACTGCTGGGGACGCTAGTATAGATCTGATTAGATCAGATATTGATCCGATCAGATACTATACCACTAAGGGAGGCGTATGCTGCGTGCGTGGGTGTTAGCGGTACTGGCGCTAATCTGACGCTGCCTGGGGCGACTCATATCACCGCCGGGCGATCAGGGGGCTAAACCTTTATTCGGTAATAAACGGCGGGTGCCCTCACACTAAAAAAAATAAACAAACTAACCAGCGTCACCCGTAACACTTATACGGTGATCAGTGGTGAAAGGGTTAACTAGGGGGCCATCAAGGGGTTAAAACATTTATTAGATAGTATATGGGGGTCCCTGTCGCTATAAAACGCTGACGGCGAACCTAAATATTTACCTCACTAACTAGCGTCACTAGCGACACTAATACAGCGATCAGAAAAATGATCGCTTGGCGACACTGGTGACAGGGGGTGATCAAGGGGTTAGAACTTTATTAGGGGGGGTTAGGGGGGTCACAAACTGACACCAATGCAGTAATCAGAAAAAAAAACAAAAAAAAACAAAAAACTGCTGGTGTCAGTTTGTGACAAGGAGGGGGGGGGTGATTGGGGGGGGATCGGGGGGCGATCGGGGGGGGGATCGGGGTGTTTTGTGTGCCTGGCATGTTCTACTGTGTGTGTAGTGTTAGTGCACTCACAGTGAAGTCTTCTCTCCTCGGCGCTGCAACGGAATACCGAGCCGAGGAGAGATGACATCATTTCCTTTGCTGCTGTTTAGCATACAGCAGCAAAGGAAGTTATCTGATTGGCCGGCGGCGATCGCGAGGGGGGGGCCACGAACGGATGGCCTCCCCCTCACCTCCAATCGCCGGGGGACCAAAGACGACCGCCTCGGGCACCGGGGGGGGGGTCCGATCGGACCCCCCACCCGCGGAAGGCAAATCACGTATATATATACGTGATTTTGCCTGTCCGTGCCACCTTACCGACGTAAATCGGCGTGAGGCGGTCGTCAAGTGGTTAACTAGTCTAGAGTGCACTCAAGGAGAATGGCTAGGATATGGTGCAATGTCCCCTGAGAGGTACCTCTTAGCATATGTTGTAGGTGAATGTCTCTGTGTAGTAGCTGTAAAGGGACAGTCTTCAGTCCTAACTCTTCAGCCGGCTAGCGCTTGGGCCAAGTTGTACCATTGGTGCAGGCACCACAAAAGTTATTAGATGGCCGGATGGTCAGTTCCTAAAGGGCTCAGTCTCTCTAGCAGCAGAATGGTCAATCCCCACAACAGCAGCTCACCAGTCTCAGTGATGTTGCATCTCACCATCTGGTCACACACAGCGATTAGTCCACTCTCTGCTCTGTTCCCAGGTGACTCTGACTGTTAGCACATCAGGACTCAGGCTGTTATGCAGCAGTGGTGGTGCACACTGGACAGCAATGTGCATTCCCTGGGCTCCCTCATGGCAAGGCAGAAGCTATTCAATCTGCAGCCTGAGAAATACAATTCTTTTCTCCACCTATCTCTGTCTCCTGCTGGGAACAGTAGTCCAATGGTCCATAAGAGTCCATAGCATGGCTCCCTTTATTAACTTCAAATCCCACAGTCCATTGTGGCCAGCATAGAGGTCTCTTTTAAACTCTTTAGGCATATTTGCTCCCCCTACTGGCTGGAGGCAGGTAATGTTGCTAGGTCCAGCATGAACTGTTCAGTAAAAGCACAGAGAGCAGCTGAAGCACAGTGTTTCTCTCACTGTCATTTTTAGCCAAGCACCTGGCTACACTATATACACTGCTCAAAAAAATTAAAGGAACGCTTTGAAAACAAATCAGACCTCAATGGGGAAAACTATGCTGGATATCTATGCTGCTATGGACTGTGTAATGTGTTTTGAACGAAAGTATCCCACATTGTTTAATGGCAATTAAAATTATCAACCTACAGAAGGCTGAATTCAAGGACACCCTGAAAATCAAAGTGAAAAAATGATGCAGCAAGCTAGTCCATTTTGCTGAAATTTGATTGCATCAACTCAAAATGGTACTCAGTAGTTTGTATGTCCCCCATGTGCTTGTATTCATGTCTGACAACATCAGGGCATGGAGACGACGGATGGTGTCCTGGGGTTTTTCCTCCCAGATCTGGACCAGGGCATAACTGAGCTCCTGAACAGACTGAGGTGCAACCTGGCAGTGTCAGATGGACCGAAACAATGTCCCAGAGGTGTTCTATTGGATTTAGGTCAGGCGAGTGTAGGGGCCATTCAATGGTATCATATCCTTCATCCTCCAGGAACTGGTTGCATACTCTCGCCACATGAGGCCGGACATTGTCGTGCACCAGGAGAAATCAAGGACCCACTGCACCAGTGTAGGGTCTAACAGTGGGTCCAAGGATTTCATCCAGATACCTAATGGCAATCAGGGTGCCATTGTCTACCCTGTAGAGGTCTGTGTATCCCTCCATGGAAAAGCCTCCCCAAACCATCACTGACCTACCACCAAACCAGTCATGCTGAATGATGTTACAGGCAGCATAACAATATCCACATTTACTCCAAACCCTTTCATATCTGTCACATGTGCTCAGGGTGAACCTGCTCTCATCTGTGAAAAGCACAGGGCACCAGTTGCAGACCTGACGATTCTGGTGTTCGATGGCAAATGCCAATCGAGCTCCACAGTGCCGGGAAGTGAGCACAGGGCCCACTAGAGGACGTCGGGCTCTCAGGCCACCCTCACGAAGTCTGTTTCTACTGTAATTGTTTGGTCAGGGTGGCCTGCTGGAGGTCATTTTGTAAGGCTCTGGCAGTGCTCATCCTGTTCCTCCTTGCACAGAGGAGCAGATACAGGTCCTGCTGATAAGTTAAGGAGCTTCTATGGCCCTGTCCAGCTCTCCTAGAGTAACTGCCTGTCTCCTGGAATCTCCTCAATGCTCTTGAGACTGTGCTGAGAAATACAGCAAACCATCCTGGAGGAGTTGGACTACCTGTGCAACCTTTATAGGGTCCAGATATTGCCTCGTGCTACCAGTAGTGACACCGACCGTAGCCAAATGCAAAACGAGTGAAAAACAGTCAAAAAAGATGAGAATTTTCAGGGTGTCTTTGAATTCAGCCCTCTGTAGGTTGCTAATTTTCATTTCCATCAAACAATGTGGCATCCTTTTCGTTCCTAACACATTACCCAGTCCATGTCAGTATAGATATGCAGCATATTTTTTCCCCATTGAGATCTGATGTTGTTTCGAAGTGTTACTTTAATTTTTTTGAGCAATGTATACATAAATTTATCTAGCTTCTTAGACCAGCCCTTCCCAACTCTGGATAGCACTAGTAGCTCACTTGATTTAACTTATTGCCTAGATTTTTTTTTTTTTAACAAAACTGGAGATTTCTTTTAAACTCAAACTACTGTATTCATTTTGTCGTGTATTGTGTAATCACACACAGCAGAACAAATGACCAAAAAAAAGAAGAAAATCTGAGTGGAGTGCCGCTTTAAATTCAAGGGGTGAGCCCCAGAGCATTTTGGCACCATAAACGCCTTTTAGAATGTACTTAACTGGTGTGGACACCTGTTTTACACATAGAAAGAATAAATTGTCTATCCCTTTGCAAGGCAATTGTAGTTCTCAGTCCATTATTCCTAATTTTTAATAACAAAATCATTTGACTACACACACTTTTATGTATTTTCCTGTAGGCTATTGAGGTATTACTTTTCAACAAGACGCTAACTGCTCGTGAAGCTTGTAACCTTGGACTGGTCACTGAAGTTTTTCCTGACAGTACCTTTCAGCAGGAAGTTTGGGCAAGGTTGAAATCTTATGCCACCTTTCCTAAAAATGTAAGTTTTCATTTAGTGGTTGTAAACCTTTGAAATGAAAAATGAACATAGCAAATCTCTCTATAGTGTGTACTAGCCTCACTCCAAAACATCTAATGTGATTTCCTTCTCCTCTGTCTTCACTCTATCTGCATTAATCACTAGCTTGACATTACAGAATCTTGGGGGCAGGCCCCACCCCTCCTCCAGCACCAGGGCCGTTTTTAAGGCAGGGCAAAGGGGGCAGCTGCCCTGGGTCCTATCATTGTTGTGGGGCCCAAAGCAGCTGCCTCATATTTGCCAACTATCCCAGTTTAAATTCCCTTGTCCCTTGAAGTTTTAGTCCTGTGCTGTGTCTCAATATCTCAGTGTGAAGTTCTGTTACTAATGCCATGTACAGCTGGCTCACCTGCAGACCCTATGTTTACATGTAAATAACCTGCATTGATATGTAAATAGCAGTGGCATTTATATGTATATCATGCCCCCTGAGGTCATATCCACCATCACTTCTGCTGAATGCTGCCCACAGGGGAGGTAATGGGGCATACTTGAAAGTCCTGCCTACAACTGTGGTCATTAAGCCTAACATCAGCCTGTTCTGCAAAGGTAAGCAAATTGGAGGTGTAACCCTTTTTCAAAATACACAGTGCCACAGCACCCTGAATTTTGGTGCATGTGAATACACACATCTCAGCAGATGTGTGTGGGTGTCATTAACAATTAATTCCACTGCTGTGTATCTGCTAAAGGACAGCAAATTTCTGTGGTGTCAGGAAAGCGATTTTGCAACATGCATAAATGTGAAGGCAGGCTAAATGTCTCAGTTACATTGGTGGTCAGTGTAATGGATGGTCAGTGTATTGGTGTGCAATCCTTTTATTCACGCTAGTGGCCAGTGTGAAGGTCCCCCTTACACTGGTGGTCAGTGTAAATTCTTCATTACATTGGTGGTCAGTGTAAATCCCACCTAACATTGGTGGTCGGTGTAGAAGTGTCACCTTACATTGGTGGTCAGTACAAATCTCCTCGACAATGGTTGTCAGTGTAAATTCCCCCTTACATGGAGGTCATTGCATATTCGCCCTTACACTGGTGGTTGGTACATTGGTTACATTGGTGTCAGTGTAGAAATCCCTCTTTAAATTGTTGGGTGGCGTAAAATCACCCATTACACGGTGGTCAGTGCAAATTCCCCCTCACATTGGTGTTCAGTGTAGAATCCCCCACTATATACTTGCCAAAGATTTCCAGCTTTGTTCTACATGATTCTGAATTTGCCACAGTGTGCTGCCTCCTAACTAATCCCACCACTGCCACTGATCCCATCAACCCCTCAGCATTGCCACTGGTCACCCCCCTCCCCCAGCATTGCCACTTATTTCAGGAGTCCTAGGATACCTAGGAGTATTCTGTCTATTGATGGGTCCCCTTATCTCCCCAGTCCATGGTGTGCAAGGAGTGAGAAGATGATGTGCTGTAACCTTTAGCAACCAATCAGTGAGCAGTAATGATGTCCACTAACCTCTTGCAACCAATCATTGAGCAGTAAGTATATGCAGCAACCTCTAGCAAACAATCAGTGAGCAGTAATAATGTGCAGTAACTTCTGGAAACCAATTAATGATTGGTAAGGATGTCCAGTAGCCTCTAGCAACCAATCAGCAAGCAGAAGTCATGTGCTGTAACCTCTAACAAAAATTCAGTGAGCCATAATGTGTGCTGTAACCTCTAGAAGCCAGTCAGTGAGCATTAATGATACATTGTAACCTCTGGCAACCAATCGCATTAGCTGCTTGGTCTGATTCAGTAAACTGATTTTGAGTCTAGCTGCTATTTATTGTATGTCTCAGAGCAGGTAGAAAGCAAAATTACATGGAATAGGGAGGCCCAAGAAAATGTTTGCTCAGGGTTTAATCAATGTTAAAGATGCCCCTGTCCAGCACACAGAAGGTGATCCAGAGCCTCAGCTGTGCATGTTTCCATGAGACTGTATAGGGGGAATGTTCTTGCCCTCTACTCAGGTCTCAGATTACACTCAGCTCCCTGCTCTATGATGTGCAGTGTATGATGTCAGAGCCTCACCCCTGCTTTTTGGAGCTGAAAACAAATCCTTTGATTTGTGTGTTTTAGAAGGCTGTAGAGAAGAGAGGGCTGCAGATAAACAGGTACAACTTATGTAGGAGCGTTTGTTCTCTGTGTATCACCCGATGGCTTGTCACTTCACTGGGTATGTAAAGATTTACAACCACTTTACTTATAGTAAATAGTGTTAGGCTGCTTCCATACTATATGCTATGGTAACACATGTGCATTAATTATACACCACAATATCGTGCCCTTTCCCACAATATCAAGAGCTTAGGGATAAGTGAAATAGCATATATTAGATCAATGATTGATATGACTGTTTGGTCTGAAGCAGCTACTATATAAACCTACCAATGGTAAGTATTCTTAAACACACAACATAAAGCAGCGCTAAAAAAAACATACAATATCAAATAACAATTGTGCATTGATGAATAAAGAAATTAAATGAAAAGGTGCGATTAAGATAATTAAGTCCAAATATGCCACAGTCCTGCACTGTATAACGGCACCGTTATAAGTCAGATCAGTCCAAACAGGGTTCAGTTCCACCACTAGGAAGGAAAGCTGTCACCAACACCTCTACGAGTGAAAAAAGCCCCCCCCTCTAGATTGAACTCTTACCAGATCTAGCTGGGCAAAAGCATACACAACAAATCTTTGATCGGACGATCTCTCCCCGGATCAGACTGTAGCCAGGGGGGTGGATCACATGCTGATAAGCTCATCAGGAGAGAAAGAGATACAACTCAATAGCGTAATCTCTTTTTAAAGTTTTATTGTATTCAAATTTCCCCCCTTTTAAAAATCGCACTTACAAACAATTAAAACATACAAGCATATCGTGTATCCAGTCAGTGTACCAAGAGGAATCCTGCAGGTATCTCCTACCACACACTTCACCGCTCTCTGGCGCTGCTGGTATCTCCGATTGGCGTGCTGATGTCAGTGTTGGTCGTTGTATGGTCCCATACTGACACGTTTCGTCATCCCGACATCTTCTGAGGGTGTCGGGACCCTCAGGTACACTGACTGGATACACGATATGCTTGTATACTTTAGTTGTTTGTAAGTGCGATTTTCCTGATGAGCTTATCAGCGTGTCATCCACCCTCCTGGCTGCAGTCTGATCCAGGGAGAGATCGTCCAATCAAAAATTTGTTGTGTATGCTTTTGACCCAGCTAGATCTGGTAAGAGTTCAATCTATAGGGGGTGGCTTTTTTCACTTGTGGAGGTGTTGGTGACAGCTTTCCTTCCCAGTGGTGGAATTTAACCTTGTTTGTACTGATCTCATTTATAACAGTGCTCTTATACGGTGCAGGACTGCAGCATATTTGGACTTAATTATCTTAATTGCACCTTTCCAATGATCTTGTGTGTTTTTTAGTGCTGCTTTATGTTGTGTGTGTACATGTGCATTAATGCAGCCCAATGCCATAAGCTAAGATGTGCTGTTTAAAGGCACCTCAGTAAATTTTAATGGGTTAGCACTGCACATTAAGGTATGGTGTGTTTGGGGCGTGACCGGATGTGATCGGGGCAAGATGTGTCTCTTCTGAGCTCCGGCTTTCCTCCTGAAAATTACCCCTTTGGAGCCCTTCAAACCAACCCTTGGCCAGATAACTGCACGGATTCAGGTAGTGGGAACTGCGGACCGCATAAAATGCCATCTTTGACCTACAGAAAAACACAAGTAGACCTGTTCGCCGCCGCCAAGGGATCAAAGGCAGCTCCACTCTAAGCGTGGTGGAGACGTTGACCCTGCCCCCGCCATCTTGGCACCTGTGTCGTCCTCACAGAGCATCAGGCAGCAGAGTGCAAGGATGGGGCAGGGATCAAGCGCAGGCATTGCATACTGTGCACCGGAGCTATCACCACCACCACCACCCCCCCGAGTTAGAGGTGGATACTGCGGAAATCAAGAGTCCCATCCTGGAGGCAATCGCAGCGTCCAAGACTGAGTTTATGGATCGTATTGACTACCTGGCATCTGAGTGTAATCTCATCAGACACAACCTGGACAAGATCAGAGGCAGGCTCACATCGGCAGAAGACCTCATCTCTGAGGTGGAAGATGCCTCCCACTCCCAGGGCTCTCAACTGTCTAAACTCAGGGACATGGTAAGATCACTCCAACATCACGCTGATGACGCTGAGGACAGGCAGAGGAAAAATAATGTGAGGGTGCTGGGACTGCCTGAAGGTGCAGAAGGAGCCAGACCGGTCCTGTTTGCTGAACAGTTTTTAAAACCCTGCTTTTCTTGGAGGATCTCCCACCCACATACGTGGTGGAGAGAGCACACCGGGTTCCCACCGGGGCTAGACCCCCTGGTTCTCTGTCTTGGCCCTTTCTAGTGAGGTTTCTAAACTAGAGATACCGTGGTATGCTCCTGGCTGAAACAAAAAAGCATCAGGGTTTAAAGTTTGAAAATGCTCACATCATGCTCTTTCCAGACTTTTCTGCAGAAACACAGAGGAAACATCGCTCATTCACGGATGTGAGGAGAGAAAGAGAAAAAGAAATAAAGTACAGCATGTTGTATGCTAGCCGTCTCCAGTTCAATACAAAGGCTCATTCAAATTCTTTGACAAGGCAAGATGCATGTGATTGGCTGGATGGCAACCCCTAACGCCACCTGGGTGCCCAATTCTCCTCAGATGAGGCCTGTTCTATTTCCATGTTTTTCTGCTACACATGGGAGGTTTTTCACTATCACATTTGCATCGCCACCATTTTCGGTGCTGGCTAGCACGGTATGTTGCTGATGAGCACTCTTTTCACAGTGATGACACTCTAACCTGCAGTTTGCAAGATGAATTTCTTATAATTGGTTGGCAAGGAGTTCTGTGTGGAGATGTAAGTTTTTCATATAGCAATGCCAAACTTTCGACACCAACGGTTGGACCTTTTCAGTTTTTTGGGTTTTCGGGAGCGAACTGCATACTGGACAATTTTTCTTCTCTATTTTTTGGTAACAGCAAAGGGGGAGGGGGTTACCATTCAGCATGTTTATTTTTTATTTTTTTAGATGTACCAATTATTGCTTTAGTTCAGAAATTATGTCACAGTATCTGAATAGCAACAGGTATATATGTAATATCCTTTCCCTTGAATTTTACTGATGGATAGCAAACTCAAGATGGTGTCTTGGAATGTAAGGGGTTTGAACAGTAAATTTAAAAGAGCAGCTCTTTTTCATTACCTTAAACAAGTAAAGCCACATGTCGTCTTGCAGGAGACCCACCTGGAGGGATGTAAAATCTTATCCCTGTGCACATCCTGGATTCAAAGGGCATTACACTCCACATACTCCACTAACGGAAGAGGGATTTCCATCCTAATTAGCAAGGCTGTCCCTTGCACTGTTCACCAGGTGTTCTCTGCCCCCGGGGGGTCGATATGTGGCTATGGTGCTGGATATATACCACCAGAAATTCTTGATTGTGAATATATACTTGCCCCCTCCTATTCAGATGCAAGTGCTGTATGATCTAATGGTAAAACTGGATCCCTTTATTAGCCTGCCTACCCTATTCATGGGGGATTTCAATGCCATTTATACCCCACACTGGACTCTTCCAATACCAATAGGCCTGTCTCCGCTGACCTATGCTCTTGGATGGCTGTGACTGGTCTCGCTGAGTTAAGGCGCTGGAAACACCCCAATGTCAAATCCTATTCACGCTTATCTGCTACCCATAGATCCTCTGCCAGAACTGATTTGGCGTTTGGCAATCCTCCACTGCTAATGTATGTTCATGATGCTGAATACTTGGCTGGGGGAACGTCAGACCACTTCCCACTTTCAGTCACCCTGACTCTCCCGGTTGGGGGGAGGTAGGGAGGCTGGAGGTTGTAGCTAGACTGGTTGCAGGAGGATCAAGTGGCTTCCCGGATACAGGGCTCCATTGCAGCTTACTGGTCAACCAATGTTGATACGGCTGAACCGACCTTGGTATGGGATGCATTTAAAGCTATAGCGAGGGGGGAATGTATCTCTGCGATAAAAGGGGCTAGGAAAGCTCACAATGCACAGGGAGAGCTTCTCCTAGCTAATGAACGAGAATGTGCGAGTGCTCACGCCGACTCCCCATCAGAGACCAATTATACATCTCTGCTAGAGACACGGTGACTTTTGTCAGTACACTTCTCTGAACTGGACCGCACTGAAATAGGGAAGAGGGCAGAATCGATATTTGCTCAAGGGGACAAAAATGGCAAGCTTTTGGCCCTCTTGGCGGCAGATCAAACAATACCTGTCAGTATCCCTGTTATTAAAACCGCTGGGGGGAACATGGTCACTGACCCTTCCGGTATCTTGGAAGAATTTGTGCAGTATTAAACTACGCTTTACTCCCCTATACCAACATAGGACACTGGTGAGCTAGATGGGTTATTAAATGAACTCTCTCCCCATATTGTCAGACTCAGACGTTATTCTTCTGGATGCTGATATTCCGAGTTCCATCAAGAACTGCGTGTAAGTGTACCTAGAAGACTTGATGCTGTTTTGATGGCAAAGGGTGGTCTGATTTTGATTTCTCGTCTGTTCATTTACTTTCCATTTTGTTAATTGATAAGAATAAACAATAAAAACTTTTATTTCTGAAAGCACTCTTAATTCACAACATTTTTTTTCACACATGCCTAAAACTTTAGCATGGTAGTGTATATGCATACAGTTATATGTAACAGGTTATAGAAGTACATCCATACTGCTTCACAATTTCTGATGCAGCTTTAAGACACCCCCAAAGCATGTTATTTATAAGATTTGGGTATTTTTAAAAAACACCCTCTTTTTTCCACACAGCTTTCCAAAACACAAACAAAAAAAACAAAACACAGCTTTCCAAAAACCTCTTTTTTTTGCATTGGTACCATGGAAATACCCAGTTACCCATGCCCTTTGTTAACAAAAGCTTGAAAATTAGCCTTGAAAAAGGCCAGAGAAAAATACCAAGAAGGTTCAGTACTATGTGCGGTATTCTTGAACTTCACGGATGGTTCAGCGAACCAAATTTTTATATTTTATGATAATTTGTAAGCATATCCTTCTTGATAATCTGTGTGTCAGGTAGTTTATCATTTTTGATGAGCAACTGTTATGAGAAACTTAATTACAGGATGAGCTAAGAGAATATGTATAGATCAGTCTATAATTTTGTATTGAGATGTAAGCAGCAAATTATAGTGCTCTGCTACCAAAGCTGACAATACACTAAACGAAATTTGGCTGGTTCAGCAGGGACCAGCCAAATTTTGATCAGTATGTGGCTGCCCACACTCAGCAAACATTGATCATTTAATTGACATGTTGAAAATGTTTTATCGATCAGCTGCACCCATTGCTGTCAGGATACAATGTCTTGGCATGCTGGAAACCATCATCCCCCTTGTCTGTTATTCATTATTAATGTTGGCAAACATAATTGCAAATATAATCCAGAAAAGTTTGAACTATTATAATAATGTGCATGAATGTAACAAATTAACATGGCTGTCTTTTTTTTTTTATTAGTGTCTGGCTCTCTCGAAACAGTTGGTTCGCAGTGTGGATAAAGAGAAACTTCACGCTATATGTAAAAAAGAGATGGAACTTCTCGCTCAAAGAGCAAACTCTGAGGATTCACTTAATGCTCTACAACAATTCTTCTCAAGAAAATCAAAGATGTAATTATTTTTTTCCAAATAAAATGTTACTGTCCAGTAAAAATACACACAAAATATTAACAGGAAATCTTAATTTCAGTTCTAATCAAGTATAGTGTCACTAGCTCTCACTTCTTATTTCCAAATCCAGTTTTATTTAATTTTTTTAATTTTTATTTTTGTCACATTACAGACATTAAATACAGTTGGCAGCATACGATGATGCAAAATCATACATTCCATTACAGTTTAATTTTTTGATCAGTCCTTTCGACTTGCAAGCCTGCTATTAGGGATGAGAGTTTTTGCATCACTAAAATGTTCAGTGAAAATCAGGACATTTTGGTGAAATTCATCCAATTTCTTTGAAATGCATTGAAATTAATAGTGAACAAAACATTTAAAAAGCAACTCTACTTTCTTGTGGAAAAAATTGCAAAATAAATAAATAAAGCATATACAATTGCTACACAAGCCATATTGTAATGAAATGTTATTAAAAAATACTTTTCCTTTTTAATACAGCGCCATATGGCAACCTGGAGGCGTTCTGTACACAGTTGTTGTGCAGAACCCAGAAATATGATTTCCTGCTTGTGTGATTGTATGCACTTAAAGTGATTGTAAGGCTTTGTTTTTTATTTTTTTTAATGACAAACATATCATACTTACCTCCACTGTGCAGTTAGTTTTGCATCATGTGGCCCCGATCCTCGACTTCTGGGGTCCCCCTGGCGGCACTGGTAGCTCCTCCCCACATCATATAACCCCCTAGGAGAAGCGCTGTCCCAGGGGTTACCTTGCGGGCGCATTCCCGAGTCCAGCATTCGGCGTCCATAGACGCCGAATGTAGGATTCGGCCAGGCCCCCGCGTCACTGGATTTGACAGCGGCGGGAGCCAATGGCTGCGCTGCTCTCAATCTATCCAATCAAGAGCCGAAAACCCCGGCAGAGAGGAAGAGCGTGTCTCCGGCAGGGGAATACAGGACTCAGGTGAGTAAAACGGGAATATACAGTACAACAAAAAAACAAATACTCTCGCGCACAGGTGTGTTGGCCAGGTGGTCCAAAAAGATCAAAATGGATAATAGCTTTCGGCCTTGCTGCCCTCCAGGATAGGGATATCCTAGTAGTAGACAAAGATACAAAGAAAAGAGGGCGCACCAGCCTAGTGCATTATCTTTTGGTACATTTATTCAGAAAATATATTAGAAACTACTCACAAAAGTAGAAGACAATCACGCTTTAAAAGGTCTTTATCATATGGCAGTCCGTCTACTGATTGCAGACTCTGAGTCCTGGAGAATATACGAACGAACCGCTACTGGCTGATGCGTTTCAAGGCATTCCTTCTTCATCAGAGCCTACCATGTTATTTTCTTGCAGCTACTTATATATGTGTATACTTCTAAAACACATCCTAGATTTGCTCTATGGCTCCTCCCCCAAAAAAGGTGGGTGGTCTGAGGAAGGAGGCGGGCTTTAGTCAGATGTTTATATGTTTGGGTTTGAATATACATATGTGTACACACCACAAGCATCCATATGTACATAAATACGCACACATGCATACACATACACACACATACACACACACACACACACACACACACACACACATATATAAAACCACATACACACGTGTGTGCATGTGTACATGAGAAGCGCCAGCACCTCACTAGGAATCAAACTACATCCACAGGTGAATATTGTATATACACCTGTGTATATCCCTGATCGCAAGTTGTGCATAGGAAAGACTCAGAGGGCTATAGACATATAGTTACATAGTAGGTGAGGTTGAAAAAAGACACAAGTCCATCAAGTCCAACCTATGTGTGTGATTATGTGTCAGTATTACATTATATATCCCTGTATGTTGCGGTCATTCAAGTGCTTATCTAATAGTTTCTTGAAGCTATCAATGCTCCCTGCTGAGACCACCACCTGTGGAAGGGAATTCCACATCCTTGCCTTTTTTCTTCTAATTTTAATGAGTGGCCACGAGTCTTGTTAAACTCTCTTCTGCGAAAAAAGTTTTATCCCTATTGTGGGGTCACCAGTACGGTATTTGTATATTGAAATCATATCCCCTCTCAAGCGTCTCTTCTCCAGAGAGAATAAGTTTAGTGCTCGCAACCTTTCCTCATAGCTAAGATCCTCCAGACCCTTTATTAGCTTTGTTGCCCTTTTTTGTACTCGCTCCATTTCCAGTACATCCTTCCTGAGGACTGGTGCCCAGAACTGGACAGCATACTCCAGGTGCGGCCGGACCAGAGCCTTGTAGAGTGGGAGAATTATCGTTTTATCTCTGAAGTTGATCCCCTTTTTAATGCATGCCAATATTCTGTTTGCTTTGTTAGCAGCAGCTTGGCATTGCATGCCATTGCTGAGCCTATCATCTACTAGGACCCCCAGATCCTTTTCCATCCTAGATTCCCCCAGAGGTTCTCCCCCCAGTGTATAGATTGCATTCATATTTTTGCCACCCAAATGCATTTTTCTACATTGAACCTCATTTGCCATGTAGTCACCCACCCCATTAATTTGTTCAGGTCTTTTTGCAAGGTTTCCACATCCTGCAGAGAAGTTATTGCCCTGCTTAGCTTAGTATCGTCTGCAAATACAGAGATTGAACTGTTTATCCTATGCTCCAGGTCGTTTATGAACAAATTAAATAGGATTGTTCCCAGCACAGAACCTTGGGGAACCCCACTACCCACCCCTGACCATTCTGAGTACTCCCCATTTATCACCACCCTCTGAACTTGTAGCCAGTTTTCAATCCATGTACTCACCCTATGATCCATGCCAACGGACCTTATTTTGTACAGTAAACGTTTATGGGGAACTGTGTCAAATGCTTTTGCAAAATCCAGATACACCACGTCTACGGGTCTTCCTTTATCTAGATGGCAACTCACCTCCTCATAGAAGGTTAATAGATTGGTTTGGCAAGAACGATTCTTCATGAATCCATGCTGATTACTGCTAATGATACCGTTCTTATTACTAAAATCTTGTATATAGTCCCTCATCATCCTCTCCAAGAGTTTACATACTGTTGATGTTAGGCTAATTGGTCTGTAATTCCCAGGGATGTATTTTGGGCCCTTTTTAAATATTGGTGCTACATTGGCTTTTCTCCAATCAGCTGGTACCATTCCAGTCAGTAGACTATCTGTAAAAATTAGGAACAACGGTCTGGCAATCACTTGACTGAGTTCCCCAAGTACCCTTGGATGCAAGCCATCTGGTCCCGGTAAATTTTTAATGTTAAGTTTCTCAAGTCTAATTTTAATTCTGTCCTCTGTTAACCATGGAGGTGCTTCCTGTGTTGTGTCATGAGGATAAACACTGCAGTTTTGGTTACTGAAGCCCCCCGATTCACTCGTGAAGATTGAGGAGAAGAATAAATTCAATACATTCGCCATCTCCCCATCCTTTGTAACCAGATGTCCTTCCTCATTCTTTATGGGGCCAATATGGTCTGTCCTCCCTTTTTTACTGTTTACATACTTAAAGAATTTCTTGGGATTTTTTTTGCTCTCCTCCGCTATGTGTCTTTCATGTTCTATCTTAGCTGTCCTAATTGCACCCTTACATTTCTTGTTGCATTCTTTATAAAGTCTGAATGCTAAGGATGATCCCTCAACCTTGTATTTTTTGAAGGCCTTCTCCTTTGCTTTTATATGCATTTTTACATTGGAGTTAAGCCATCCAGGACTTTTGTTCGCTCTTTTAAATTTATTACCCAATGGGATACATTGGCTAATGCCCTTATTTAATATGCTCTTAAAGAAAACCCATCTCTCCTCCGTATTCTTTGTTCCTAATATTTTATCCCAATTTATGCCTTTTAGAAAGGTTTGTAGTTTAGGGAAGTTGGCTCTTTTGAAATTCAGTGTCTTTGTATTCCCTTTATGTTTCCTATTTGTGTGATTTATACTGAAACTAATAGACCTGTGATCGCTGTTACCTAAATTGCCCCGTATTTCCACATCCGTGATCAGGTCTGTATTGTTGGTAATCAGTAGATCCAGTAATGTTTTATTTCTAGTTGGTTCCCTCCGCCCAGTCTATGTCTGGATAATTAAAATCCCCCATTATGATAACACTTCCCATCCTTGCTGCTAATCCAAATTGTGATAGGAGATCTGTCTCCACTTCCTCCCTCAGGTTAGGGGGCCTATAGCATACTCCCAGTATTATTTTCCCCTTAGCTTCATCCCTTTGGAGCTCTACCCATAAGGATTCCACCTCCTCTCTAGCTCCCTTAGTGATGTCATCTCTCACATTCACTTTTACATTATTCTTGATATTTAAAAAAGGAAAAAGTTTTGGGACTTTAAATGAGGCTAGCACCAAAGAAATGCTTGCCTCCATCCCGGTCATTGGTTATAAAATAGGAGGAGAAGTGGGACTTTAAATGAAGCACACAGCAGCACAACGCAGGTCAAGTGACCAAAATTCATTTATTTGGTATAATCCATGGTGTATAAAAAACATTTCGGGCATCCAACCTCTAAAATGCTGTGGGCATCAAGCCTCTATATAATAAACCATGGATTGATTATACATAAAATACACATAAGTTGCACAATAAGTCATGATCCATTGTCACACAGAGAGCAAAGATAACAATCAACATACATGTGTACAATTGTTACTGTGATTAGACCCAAAGAGAGCCAACACCTGGGAGTGGAGCACTTTCACCTGGGCGGCTCAGCCGTCGGGCGATTAGCGCCAGTCCATCTCCCCAGTGTGTCCACCGAACAGCGACACACCGCCGGAAACATAGCGCCACAAGGACGCCCTGCCACCAGCTGATGTGACGTGACGCAGAGAGGGAAGGACCATGCATCCGCCCCCTCCCTGACACCTATGGGCAGGGAGAGGGGTAGGAGACCCACATGAAACACCGCAGCCAACGGAGGCGAGCAAATGCAGACAGATCAGCAATATCAAAAACACTGTCCAGGGATCGCAGATGCAGACCCAGCAGGACACACAACCAAACATCAGCATGAAAGGTTGATTGTGGGACCACTGATACCAATGGCCTACATAGATATAGAAATAAATGTGTGACTGCTGCTGTATGCTTCCATCCCGGGTTAAGTATTTAAAAAAGGAAAAAGTTTTGGGACTTTAAATGAGGCTAGCACCAAAGGGATGCTCACCTCCATCCCGGTCATTGGTTATAAAAAATGAGGAGAAGTGAGACTTTAAATGAAGCACACAGCAGCACAACGCAGGTCAAACCTTTAATTCATTTTATACAAATAAAATATTTGTATACAAAACCTTTTTTTATTTCCTGTTTATTTACTGAAAATATATATATATTTTTTTCTATAAAAATATATTTTTTAGAATCATTCCATGAGGTATGCTCCTGATGAGCGGTTGCTATACCGCGAAACGCGTAGAGCTTTGATTATTACCAATCTTCACATATCATGGAATATCAAGATTTCAATGATTCTATTTACCCCCATAAGTATCTGTCATGGCATTAAATCCTTTTTATTATTTGTATCATTTGTCCTAATTTTCATGGCTCTCTTTGGGTCTAATCACAGTTACAATTGTACACATGTATGTTGATTGTTATCTTTGCTCTCTGTGTGACAATGGATCATGACTTGTTGTGCAACTTATGTGTATTTTATGTATAATCAATCCATGGTTTATTATATAGAGGCTTGATGCCCACAGCATTTTAGAGGTTGGATGCCCGAAATGTTTTTTATACACCATGGATTATACCAAATAAATGAATTTTGGTCACTTGACCTGCGTTGTGCTGCTGTGTGCTTCATTTAAAGTCCCACTTCTCCTCCTTTTTTATAATAATATATTATTCTTGATATATAGGCATACCCCTCCCCCTTTTTTACCCTCTCTATCCTTGCGGTAAGGGTATACCCTTGAATGTTTGCCAGCCAATCATGAGAGCTATTAAACCAGGTCTCTGAAATTCCCACAAAATCCAAATCCTCCTCGTACAACAGTATCTCTAGTTCACCCATCTTGTCCGCCATGTTCCTGGCATTAGTGAACATGCCACATAGTTTAGACCGGTTGCATATTGTCCTCGTATTGGGTGTTTCGAGATTGCAACTAGGACTTGCTACTATACTCACCTTGTGTTTTTGTGCTTTGGTTAACCTATCACTAAAGCCCCCAACACTACCCTCTGGAATATCTTCCGCGCTGGCTATCTCTGCCTCTGGACCCCCCCCCCCCCCATCGCCTAGTTTAAAAACCCCTCTAACTTTTTGGCCATCTTCATTCCCAGCAGATCTGCACCCTCCTCATTTAGGTGCAGTCCATCCCTTCTATAGTACCGGTTACCGACTGAGAAGTCGGCCCAGTCCTCCAGGAACCCAAACCCCTCCTTACTACACCAGTTCTTCAGCCACTTGTTTACTTCCCTAATCTCCCTCTGCCTTTCTGGTGTGGCTCGATGTACCGGTAGTATTCCTGAGAATACTACCTTGGAGGTCCTTTTCCTCAATTTAGCTCCTAAGTCCCTAAAATCGTTCTTTAGGACACTCCATCTGCCTCTGACTTTGTCATTGGTGCCAACGTGCACCATGACAGCCGGGTCTTCCCCAGCCCCTCCCAGTAATCTGTCCACAAGATCCGTGATGTGCCGAACCCGAGCGCGCGGTAGACAACATACTGTTCAGCGCTTCAGGTCTTGGTTACAGATTGCCCTCTCTGTCCTTCTAAGAATTGAGTCCCCTACCACCAGAATCTGTCTTTCCTTTCCCTTTGCTGCCCCCCCACTCTCACTGGAGGAGTTCTTCCCCCAGCAGCTAGGAGAGTCCCTCAGCTCCAGCAGTGCTGGTCCCTGACTGGTTTCACCAATGTTACTCAATGGAGCGTACTTATTGGGATGCTCCAGTCCTGTATCGGCCTCCCTGGCACTTCCCCCTCTACCCCTCCTGACTGTCACCCATCTACTCTTTGCTAGTGCCTGCACCTCTTTGTCTCCACCCGCCTCTGTGCTGGCCCCTGCCGGCACCTGCCGTGTATGTTCCTGGCTCTCCTTTAGTATGGAGGGACTTCTCAGTGCTGACAGTTGCTTCCCCAGATTCAGAACCTGGGCTAGACAGGGCAGTCATACCAATAGTAATGACAGTAGTGATAATAACTTCACCTCCATTTGGAACATCCCTCATGATGGGGGCTACAATCACTCCATGGGTGCACTTGTCCTCTTTCCTGCTGAATGTCTGTCACTGACATTAGCAATACATGCTGAGGTACGCCATAGTGGCGAGTGGAACGCCCGCCGTACCTTCTTCTTCCTGTTGCGGTCCACGGGGCAGAAATGCTATTCCGACGTCACTTCCTGTGCATCCGCCGTCGCACTGACGTCAGTGATGGTAAACACTATCCACCATGTTGTTGAAGATAGATAGTAAAGGACTAAGAAGGACAGGTGCACAATGCGGTCATCCTTCTATGAGAATTGAAACCTCAGTTAGGACAATAAAGGAGTGTCCACTTTATAGTGGTTAATAGTGATGCAGTATACTACTAAAGTGGTATTCTACACTTGTATATGGTACCATGTACACACACACACAAGGTGTGTATATTGCAGGAATAGAGTTAGCTTATCTAGAGGCGTATTGGTATGAATATCGTAATTAAATCCATGCTATATGGTATAGATGGTATAGACCTTGTGTACCATATACAAGTGTAGAATACCACGTTAATAGTATACTGCATCACTATTAACCACTATAAAGTGGACACTCCTTTATTGTCCTAACTGAGGTTTCAATTCTCATAGAAGGATGACCGCATTGTGCACCTGTCCTATACAATATTCACCTGTGGATGTGGGTTGATTCCTAGTGAGGTGCTGGCGCTTCTCATGTACACACGCACACACGTGTGTATGTGGTTTTATATATGTGTGTGCGTGTGTATGTGTATGCATGTGTGCGTATTTATGTAAATATGGATGCTTGTGGTGTGTATACATATGTATATGTATACATATGTATATTCAAACCCAAACATATAAACATGTGACTAAAGCCCGCCTCCTTCCTCAGACCACCCACCTTTTTTGGGGGAGGAGTCATAGAGCAAATCTAGGATGTGTAGGCTCTGATGAAGAAGGAATGCCTTCGAAATGCGTCACCCAGTAGCGGTTCGTTCGTATATTCTCCAGGACTCAGAGTCTGCAATCAGTAGACGGACTGCCATATGATAAAGACCTTTTAAAGCGTGATTGTCTTCTACTTTTGTGAGTAGTTTCTAATATATTTTCTGAATAATGTATGTATAATAATGTAATGTACCAAAAGATAATGCACTAGGCTGGTGCGCCCTCTTTTCTTTGTGTCTTTGTCTACTACTAGGATATCCCTATCCTGGGGGGCAGCAAGGCCAAAAGCTATTATCCATTTTGATCTTTTTGGACCACCTGGCCAACACACCTGTGCGCTTGAGTATTTGTTTTTTTGTTGTACTTCTTGGGAACTCTAGCAGCAAAGTGTGATGGCTTCAACGGTCCTATTGATCAGGCTGTAACCGAATTTCGAAAATGACGAAGGTCAAATCATTAGAAGAAAGACAATTAAGAAGATCATCATTGGCAAAGGGTTTTACTACCATTTTTGAATCTGAGAGAACTACCAATGAAGAGACCACTATGGTAGCTACTGAAAAGCAGGCTTCTGATAGAGAGGACAAAATGATATCATTATTCTATAGACTTAAAGGTCTATTAGAAAGAGGGATGTTGCAGTGGTGGGACATCCTACTACTGCAAAAATACCTTGAATTTAAAAGAGTACCAAGAGGTCTAAGAGTAACTAAACTATGTACATTCTTGGACGATGACCTCAGAGAAAAATGGATTAAAAGTCTGCACGAATGTAACCGATTGTGGTTACAATATATAATTACACAAAGAGAACGTAATCTCTCCATGATCCGTGCAGACTTGTGCCCTTTACAAGAAGAATTATCCACTTTCTCTGACGTTCCAACCTTTGATAGCTGGGACCAAAAAGTGAATGAACAAACAATGGAATACAAAGCCAATCTTATTAGCAAAAAATCAGGTAAATTTGAGCGAGATCGGTTGGATTACTTGAACAATCGAGAATTTAATTGGAAGAAATTGGGTAATGGTAATGGAGATAGGAATAATAACAATAAGGGTAACGTGACCAATGAGCAAATTATAGAGAATAATAAACATAACACACAATTTCAAGGTCATTGTTCACTTCAACCTCAGCCTGTTAAACAAAAGAGTATGAATAGGAATAAGACCAGTCATAAATCTAAACACAGAAAGGAGATAAGAAGTGGTCAGAACAAAAGGGAGGAGGGCGGGTCTACACGAGCAAGACCCCCTCATCAACAGTATCCCCACAGCAATAATCAACACGAACAGATCCTTAACACCCAAAAACAACAATTTGTGAAGAATAAATACCCCACTAAGACCACACCATCTTTGATTTCCAACAATAGCAATAGCAGTAGGAATAATGTAAACTCACCTAACGAAGCAGAAAGAAAAAAAACCCCAATAAAAAAAAATTCCATAAATAAAAGTAAACAGAGCGATGATATACTACTTAGAGGGGGAGTGTCCACTACACCATTGACCCATGGAGATTGCATTTTACCTTCCTGCACCTTGGGCATATCGTTTGGGAATACAGACTTAGAGACTGACCCCAAGATGCCCAATGGTATACAAGCCTATAATCCCTTTATAGCTCTTAGTAATCCGGAGTCAGATGCCAATAGTACCAGTATATTAGATACTACACCCCCTTTGTATTTTTTAGAGAAAGCAGTTGCAAAAATAGAGGATTCTGCAACGAGCAACAAGACTCTAGACCCTCTACTGCCCACTCTGGTTATGGTGAAAAAAACGAGGAAAAGGGAAAAAGATCAAGAACAAGAAGAGGAAAAAGAGGAGGAAAGAGACACAAAAAGAGGCAGACTCTAGAAACTACACATTCCACCATAAAAAATTTACAATCTATCCAGTTCTGTTTTTTCAGAAACCGAACTGGATCTCCTCAGAAAGGGCCTCAACTATGCTCCACCTAGTGCGCCAAATATATTTGAGTTATTCATCGATCTCAATAAATATATACGCAAACTCACCATCCAAAGATATTATATATTAAAAGAAGCAGGAAGTGAGAGTAGTACTAATAACAACAGAGTAGAATCTGAAATGTTGCCATCTCCTGAAAAAAGTCTAGATGAAGACTCTATACTAAATATACTAGAAGAGCTATATCTAGAGGCACAACCTGATGGTCAGATAATTTCTGAACCAAAGGCTGGTTCCTCATGTGAGAATGCAATAGCCCACACCTCTTTTAAACCAAAATCCTCTTTCTTCCCTCATTGGGCAAAGGGAAAGTTTATCTCTACGTTTTATGATGTGGTTTTTAATACTTTTAAAACAAAGTTTAACAAACAGAATAATACTAAAAGCGCTGACCCTAGTTCCATACCCATAGAGACTTTGAAACAAAATCAGGATATAATTATTCGAAGGGCCGATAAAGGTGGAAGTCTTGTCATTCAAAATAAGGAAGAGTATATAGCCGAAGCAAGGAGACTTCTAGGTGACACTAACACGTATACTAAACTAAAAAAAGACCCCACGGTGGAATATACAAAGGAGCTCAAAACACTCTTAGATGAGGCACTACTGAAAGAAGTTCTGACGAAGAATGAATATCTCTTCTTGTTTAACAGGCATGCTGTGACTCTACACTTTTACCATATACCCAAAGTGCACAAGAGCCTCACAGATCCCCCAGGCAGACCAATAATAGCAGGGATCGATAGTCTCTCTAGCAATTTGGGTTGCTATATTGATTATTTCCAAAACGTCTTTCAGGACAGCACCCGAGAGATCATGGCTCCTCCTCCCACAGGAAACACCTCATCAATTAAGTCTTTAAATTGGAATCCTCCACGTTGCCTCATCAGTTTTTTGTGTTTCCTCCAGCTGGAGGAACACCTCTGGTGGGAGCCATGATCTCTCAGGTTTATCCTGGGAGACACAGGTTCTCACCTGTTAAGTCTTTTTTTAGGCTAGGAGAGTGAGCCTCCCATTTGCCTCTTACATGGACGGTCCCGTGGGCTCCCTCTCCCTCTTCCGTACTCGGGGAGAGCCTGTACGTCCGGGGGTGCTGCCTCCAAAATTTTTTGGCCTGACGGGGGGCCGTCCTATGTTCCCTTCTACATGAGGGATGAGCGGTGGCGGCCGCCATGTTGCTGGTGGCAGAAGAGCGCTTCAGCCACGTCCTGTAAGGGAGGAGGCAGCACTTCCGGGTCGGCGCGTGCGTCATTTCCGGGCGCAAAGCGCAGTGGGAGAGGGCAGGGTCACCTGGCGTCTTTATTTCCGGTTCCAGGTCAGCGCAGCGGCGTTTTCGAATCTGGAACCGGTCGTTTCACCACGCACCGCAGACAGCTATGGATAGCGATGCAGCGGATAAGGGGGCAAGCCAAGGCGCCAGCAAGGCTAAGGTAAGGGACTGTGTCCTCTATTACCCTGGGCCGTTTTCTCCTGTGGGGGGGTTACTCACCCTTTTCCCCCCCTTCCCCCACCACCCACCCTCCCCCCCCCAGGATGGACCTGCTTCTTACCCCCTCTTCAGAAGGTATGTTGCAGTGGCTAGATTTAGTATATCTGCCCTACAACAGGGGATTAGGTGGTGGTGGCTTGCTGGGCACATGGAAAATTAGATGTTTCTTCCTTAGTGCACCTGGGTGTATTATTTGCGCTTTATACAGCCTTTTAAGCGTGGTTTCCATGTCTCTTTTCTGTTTGTCCAGGCCAAAGGTTCTGCCCAACCAGTCAAGAAAAGGTGCCCTGTCTGCAAAGAAAAATTAAGCGATGCTTGGACCAAAACGCTTTGTGCAGAGTGCATTACAAATTTGGTCAGAGAGGAGACTCCATCCGTTTGTGGCGACTTAGTGTCAACAATAAAGGATGAGCTCCGGGCCACCTTTCAAGCTTTTAGGTTAAACCTAAGAGAGGAGCCAGGTCCCTCTAGGGATCCTCTGGTTCCGCAGCCATCTTCAGAACCCCAGAGTGGTTCTCAAATAATTTTTGGGGGTCCGATATCCCAGGACGCTTCTCAAGGGTCCGTTTCCCTCGCTCCAGATGATACAGATTCTGAGGAGGAGGAAAATGAATCAGATACCGCTTCTAAATATAAATTGTCACTAGAAGAGGTGGGAGGACTCCTGAAAGTAATCCATGCCACTTTGGGGATAGAAGAGGAAAAGAAGGAACTCTCCCTGCATGACCGCATGTATGCTGGTTTAGGAGATTCAAAAGGCCGTTCTTTTCCAGTCCATTCAGTTATCACTGATATGATTAAAAAAGAGTGGCTGGAACCTGAGAAAAAGCCTTTCTTTTCCCGGGCTCACAAGAAAAGATTTCCATTTGAAGAAAATCCAGATTCTATATGGAATAAGGTTCCAAAATTGGACTCTGCCTTTTCTCTGGTCTCTAAGTCTACGGACCTTGCCTTTGAGGATATGGGCACTCTGAAGGAGCCCATGGACAAAAGGATGGACCTGCTTCTTAAAAGAACCTGGCAGTCAGTAATGCACAATCTGAAACCAGCAATGGCAACAACCTGTGTTGCATGGAACTTAGATCACTGGGTTAACCAGTTGAAAGCCCATGTCATAGCAGATTCCTCAAAACAGGAGATTCTAGACTCTTTTTCAACCCTGTCGGCAGCAATATCATATATTGCGGATGCGTCTGCGGAATCTATCCGCATGTCAGCAAGGTCAGCAGCTTTAACAAATTCTGCCAGAAGGGCCTTATGGCTGAAGACGTGGCCAGGGGATGCTGCATCTAAAAATAGATTGTGTGGTATTCCGTTTGCAGGTGATCTGCTATTCGGTTCAGAGCTAGAGTCCATTCTTGACCGCACGGCAGATAAGAAAAAGTCGTTTCCGGTTAAGAAGAAACAGGTGCAAACCCGTAAGCGTTTCTTTCGGCCCCAAAAAAGTCAGCAGGAAGGAAAAACGCAGGGCAAGAGGAAGTCATGGTCTTCTCAGAAGCCCAAAGGTAGGGGTGGAGTGCTCTTCAATCCTCCTGCGGCCTCCACAAAACCACAATGACTCCGTCAAGGTCGGGGGAAGACTCCAGGAGTTTCTTCCTCAGTGGAGAGCCATTTCCTCAAATCAATTCGTTGTAAAGATGCTCTCCCAGGGGTATGTGATAGAATTTACGGAAGAACCGCCAAGAAGATTCCTGGTGACAAACGTCCCAAGGGACGCAGTCAAGGCTCTCGCCATGACGTCCCTAATTCAGGAACTGAAAAATCAGAGAGTCATTGTTCCGGTCTCAGCGGGGGAGTTCTTCCAGGGGTTCTACTCACATGTCTTTCTGGTTCAGAAACCTTCAGGAAAGTTCCGTCTTATCCTGAATCTCAAAATGCTGAACAAATCGGTAGAATACAGAAGGTTTCGGATGGATTCAATATTTTCAGTAAGAAACCTCCTGTATCAAGGGTGCTATATGGCATCAATAGATTTACAAGATGCCTACCTCCACATTCCTATTGCCGCCAGGTTGCAGAAATATCTGAGGTTAGCACTGAAAGAAGGGAAGAAGGTGGTACATCTGCAATTCAGAGCACTCCCGTTTGGTCTGTCATCATCCCCAAGGGTCTTCACGAAAATAATGGCCGAAGCTCTGGCGCCTCTGCATCTAGAGGGGATCTCAGTTATTCCTTATCTGGATGACCTGCTGTTTTTTGCCCAGACCAGAGAAGGTCTTCAAGAAAACTTGCTCAGAGCCCGGGTTCATCTAGAATCCATGGGGTGGATTTTAAACCTTCAAAAATCAAATCTGATTCCCTCACAGGAAGTGTTGTTCCTGGGTTTCCGTATCAACTCTTTAGAACAAAAAATTTTTCTTCCAGAGGAAAAACAGAAAAAATTGGTACAAGTGGTGTCATTGCTACAGTCCAATCAAGTTCTGTCCATCAGGAAGGTTATGTCAGCATTGGGAACCCTGACCTCTTCCATTCCGGCCATCCAGTGGGCAAAGCTCCATTTCAGACCTCTGCAAAGTTTCCTGTTAAAAACCTGGAATCACCAGCAGGATTCACTAGATTCATTAGTGAAGGTCCCTACTTCAGTAAAAAGAAGTCTGTGGTGGTGGAAGAACCAGACAAGGTACTCAGAGGGGCTGTGGTCCTTCCCAACTCAGGTAAGGTTGACAACAGATGCCAGTTCCTGGGGTTGGGGGGCTCATATGAGCGGCCGGTGGGCCCAGGGCTCGTGGGACACAAGCGATGCGCTGAGGTCCTCAAATTGGAGGGAACTAAAAGCTATAGAAATGGCCTTACTGACCTTTGCGAAAGAAGTCCAGGGGCAACATACTCAGATCCTGTCAGACAACGCCACGGCGGTGGCTTACATAAACAGACAGGGGGGAACCAGAAGCAAAGTTCGGCAGAGCTTGGCAAAAGGCATTCTGAGTTGGGCAGAGCTCCATACTCTATCCTTATCCGCGGTCCATTTAAAAGGGACACTAAACAGCGTAGCGGACTTCCTAAGCAGGAACCAGATCTTAGAGGCAGAGTGGCAATTGAATCCAGAAGTCTTCCAGTTAATAGTGCAGAAATGGGGGCGCCCAAGAGTGGATCTCTTTGCCACCCAGGAAAACTCGCAAATGTCTCGCTTCTTCTCCCTGAACAGGAACGAGGCATCACTGGGAGTGGATGCTCTGGCTCAAGATTGGAAGTTTCACCTCTGTTACGCATTCCCCCCGTTTCAGCTTATCCCTCGGGTCATAGCAAAAATCAGGAAGGAGGAGACAACAGTGATCCTCATCACTCCTTTCTGGCCAAAAAGGCCTTGGTTTTCATCCCTTCTTCAGATGCAACAAGAACCTTACTGGCACCTTCCGTTAAGAAAAGACCTTCTGTTACAAGGTCCTCTGTTTTACCAGGAAGTAGCAAAACTAAAGCTCACGGCCTGGCTACTGAGGAGCAGCTCTTGAAGAGGATGCTGCGCTGGGGGTATTCCTGGAAAAATCCATTTCATCAGAACCCCTAGTAATAAGATTCTTCAAAGCTCTTACCTGGTCTAGACCAGTGGTAATCAAAAACTGTCCAGCATGGGACTTATCGGTTGTTCTACAGGCCCTGACCAAGGAACCTTTTGAACCCATTAATTTAGCCTCCCTGAAATTGATTACTTTGAAAACAGTGTTTTTAGTGGCTGTTACAACAGCTCGAAGAGTTAGTGAGCTGCAAGCTTTATCAATCAGGGAGCCTTTCTTTTCCATTTTTTCAGACCGAATTGTTCTGAAGACGGATCCTAATTTTTTGCCGAAGGTCGCTTCGATCCAGAATCGAACTCAGGAAATAATACTTCCTACCTTTTGTTCTAATCCATCGGGTAAGAAGGAAGAAGAATTCCATACCCTGGATGTTAAAAGAGCAGTCTTGAGTTACTTGGAAAACACTAAAGACTTTAGATGTTCAGATGCTCTGTTTGTTTTATTTTCCGATAATAAAAAAGGAAGACAAGCTTCTAGAGGAACCATTGCCAGATGGTTGAGAATGGCTATCTCAGAAGCCTATTCCCTTACAGGTCAAGAGAGTCCATTAAATGTCCGGGCTCATTCTACAAGAGCTTCGGCGGTGAGTTGGGCAGAAAAAGCTGGCGCCACCCCCGAACAAATCTGTAAGGCAGCTACTTGGACAAGTCTGACAACCTTTGCCCGTCATTATAGGTTAGATCTCATGACGGCTGGGGACCAGGCTTTTGGAAGGAAAGTCTTACAGGCTGTTGTCCCACCCTAAATGGAGTAAGTCTCGATTATCCTCTCGGGTGCTGTCCTGAAAGACGTTTTGGAAAATTGCAAGTTAGACTTACCGGTAACTTGTTTTCCAATAGGCTTTCAGGACAGCAGTAACCCGCCCTTTGTTTATGCTAATGCTGTAATACTATGATATAACTGTCGCTTATGTGTTGCAGCTGGGGCTGGAGTTCTCTACAAACAACTGATGAGGCAACGTGGAGGATTCCAATTTAAAGACTTAATTGATGAGGTGTTTCCTGTGGGAGGAGCCATGATCTCTCGGGTGCTGTCCTGAAAGCCTATTGGAAAACAAGTTACCGGTAAGTCTAACTTGCAATTTTTTTGCAGGACATAGTGACTGATCTGCCATCCTTTGTGAGAGATTCTGGCCAGATGTTCGAAATGCTGTCTAACTACAAATGGCTGCCCAACTATAGATGGCTCTCCCTGGATGTAGCCTCGTTATATACATCTATAGACCATGTATATGGCCTAAGAGCAATGAATCACTTTCTGATAAGGGATGACAGACTAAATCCTCTACAAGTGAAATTTCTGCTGGACTGTGTGGATTTTTCTCTCACACATAATTATTTCTCCTTTTTGAGCGAATACTATCTGCAGATTAAAGGTACAGCCATGGGGGGCTAGGTTTGCCCCCAGTTACGCAAATATCTTTATGGGCTTTTGGGAAGATACCTACATATGGAAAAATAACCCCTTTGGGGCAAACCTGGTCCTGTATGCCAGATACATTGATGACATTCTTATAATCTGGGATGGGTCAGATCAAGACCTCTGTAACTTTTTGGAACACTGTAGGAACAATCCTTTTGGTATAGAATTCACCCATGTCATAGATGAAAGATCTTTGGTTTTTCTAGACCTAGAATTGCAGGGTGACCCAAATGGAGATATTTTCTCCAAAACGCATTTTAAACCTAGTGGAGGTAACTCATATTTACATGCTAAAAGCTATCACCATCCAAGATGGATACAGAACGTTCCGTATGGGCAATTTTGTCGCCTAAAGAGTACGTGTACCAAAAAAGAGGATTACTTGAAACAAAGCAAGCTTCTTATACAGAAGTTTAAAGAAAAGGGTTACGATGCCAGTCATATAGATACAGCCTGCAATACGTATTTGGCTCTTTATGATAACGCATTGGGTGAAAATAACAAAAATAAAAAATCATTATGCCAGATTACCCCCGACAGCCAACAGGCTAGATTCTCCTCCCAGTATACCAATAAGGCCTTTGAAATTCAGAACATCATTAAAAGAAACTGGAATATCCTTAAACACGACCCTGTGTTGGGTAAAAAACTCCCTGATTATCCCAATATTGTCTTTCGTAAGCCCCACGACCTAAGGAGCCTTGTAGCCCCAAGTAGGGTAAAAATGTCTACTAACAAACCCACTAGTATTTGGTCAACAATATTTGACCAAAAAGGGAGCTACAAATGCAGCATTAAAAATTGCGGCCCATGCATGTACATGTGGCATAAAAAGAAGGCCATAGTAAGGAGAGATGGAAAGGTCCACAAAATCAAACAATTTATAAACTGTGGAACAGAATATGTAATCTATGGTATTCTTTGCCCCTGTGGACGCCTATATGTCGGTCGAACTCAGCGCCCAATGCGAGTTAGAATAGGAGAGCACAAATGTGGCATTACCAATTTAAGAGATAAATACCCAGTCCCTCGGCACTTTATAGAGGCTCATCAGGGGAACCCAACAGGCATGAGAGTTTTTGGAATTGAGGCCATCGGGGGAGAGCTAGACGCCGGGAGGAGACACCAGAGGCTATGCAAGCGAGAGGCCTTCTGGATCTTCACCCTTGGTAGTCTGGCCCCCGGTGGCCTCAATGAAGACCCAGAAATACACAAGATGGTGTGAGAGTGTTATGGAGGCAACATAGTAAAATAGTTTCATATTTGCAAAATAGTTTTACATCTATCCTATTTTTAATAATTTAGGGAATACGTTTTTGGTCAACCTCTTTTAACTCCAAATTTATTTTTGGAAATGAAATTGGATGTGTAGATTCCTATCTTTATTTCGAATATTTAAACTCTAAGGAAGGGTTCTCAGCCAATCGTTTAGTAATATTCACAAGATGGTCATGAGAGCACACACTGTGCATACATACATATGGCTTTGTATGTGTAGGTGCTTGTGTGTACGTATATGCGTGTAATTTATTATACGTACCTTTTTTTTATACATCTATATATTTAATTTCGGTTTATATCTCTCTTTTTGTATACATCTTTCTTTCTGAGGTGCACACGTGTGTGTGTGTGTACGTATGTGTATGTGCGCGTACACATTTGTATATGTGCATGTATGTATATGCATATGCGCATGTGTGTATATGTGTATGTATATGTATGTGTGTGTGTAGATGTATATATGTGTATATAATCCCAGTGGTTCATTTTTAAACTCATTTTTAAACTCAATTTTAAACGTCTAAGAATCATTTTTAATAATTTTGACATTTATAATAATTGTAAACTTTAAATGTTGTATTGTAATTTTAAATCCTTTACCACGGATACAAATGAATGCATACTAGCATCGGTTGCTTGCACATGGGTTGTCATGTTATCATGCAAGAGCCTAGGTGTGTGCACCTTTGCGTGTATATATTTATACGGACATTTCTTGTGAATCTCTTGTTCATGCCCTTATATATGTGTACATTAGCCTATTTAGCTACAGATATATACATATAGAAAAAATGTATACCATCTATACCATATAGCATGGATTCAATTACGATATTCAAACAAATACGCCTCTAGATAAGCTAACTCTATTCCTGCAATATACATGTGTGTGCACGCCTTGTGCGTGTGTACATGGTACCATATACAAGTGTAGAATACCACTTTAGTAGTATACTGCATCACTATTAACCACTATAAAGTGGACACTCCTTTATTGTCCTAACTGAGGTTTCAATTCTCATAGAAGGATGACCGCATCGTGCACCTGTCCTTCTTTTTTTTTTTTTTTTTAATTCTTTTATTTTCACACTGAGTGGGTACAACCAGTTACATATTCATTTATATAACAGTGTCAGAACCAAGCGTACAAAATACAAGAGTAAGTTTATAACCAAAGATATCAGAAACAATAGGGTCAAGATATGTGATAACTGACATTTTCACCACAGTCAAAGTTTGTGGGGATTATACCCCGGCATAACACTACTGCCAAAGTATGGGACCTCAGAGGTGCTCTAGGATCTTCGTTGCTTGATTCGATACTGACTCCCTTAAGTGTTAGATTGCATCACTCAGTGATAGATAATGTTTTCTCTTAAAAATAATAAAAATAATAGTAGGGTAGGGAGCTGAATGGCTATGAAGCCCAGACATGGGACCACATGAGAAGGTAGATGATTTTAGGATTTTCTTTGTATCTGGCCCTAGAGAGACCCTTGTATGAGAATGCGTTATATAGAGACTAATACCCCCGGGGGGAAATGAGGAATGTGACCAGGATAAGGGGGGGGGAGGCAAGGAGGGGAGAGGAAACAGGAAGGGGATTGGAAGCGGGAGGTTAAGATATTAGAGAGAAAGAATGCAGGAGATAAGAGAAAATGAAATATGAGATATGAGGTGCATTGACCCCTGCCTGAGGGGTAGAACCGGTTCATTCAGTTAGCTGGATTGCGCCAATTCCTGAAGATATGCTTCCGTGTATATAAAGTGCTGCCAGGGTCTCCAGGTTTCCCTGAAGGTCTCCTCCCTATTGTGTAGGGTAGCCGTAAGGTCTTCCATGTCCCTTAATTCATTTACTTTAGTAAACCACAGGGATTTCGCCGGTGGTCTCTCCGATTTCCAGCACAAGGGAATGCATGCCTTTGCGGCATTCAGAAGTTGGATGGTGAGAGAGGTCTTATATTTTTTGATGGGTCGTTCTGACAGATGGAGCAGACAGGCTGCAGGGTTCCCCTCCAGGGAGACACCTGTGAGGTGTCCGATTGTGCGGGCCACCCCTAGCCAGAAAGGGGCAAGTTTGGAACATGACCAGAAGATGTGCAACATCGTCCCCTCCTCAGCACCGCAGCGCCAGCAGAGGCTGGGGACCTGAGGGAAGAAGCGATGTAGAATGGCAGGGACCCTGTACCAGCGTGTCGTGATTTTGTAACAAGTTTTTGCACCCTAGTCGCAATGGAGGATTTCTGGGCAAAATAGAGAATTTTTTGTCTCTGTACATCGGAGAATTGGATTCCCAGTTCCTCCTCCCATTTAGTGAGAAACGGGGGTACGTATCCTTCCTCTGGTTGGGTTAGGGATGAGTATATCAGTGAAAGGCAGTGTCGTATCGGTTCCCCACGATGGCAAATGAGCTCCAGTTCAGTTAGTTTGCGGGTAATGCCTGGTTTCCGTAGATAGCTGCGTAGAAAATTCCGCAGCTGTAAGCTGCTCCAGAAGTCTAGGGGGGGTCTGTCACTAACGTCCCGACATTTAGGGAAAGTTGGCCATTGGGTTCCATGAAATCATGTAAGCACAGCCTGGTGCTCATTGCGAGTCGCTTAAAGTGAGGGCTCTGCAATCCAGGTAGGAACTCTGGATTACCCAGAATCGGCACCATGGGGGACGGCTGTGGGGATACAGATGAGCGCCGAAAAACATCTCTGACCACCGTTAAGGTACTGCCAAGAGTGGGGTGTTCAATGATACCCTTGGGTAGTGGTGATGTAATCCAGGGCCAACTCCTGGCCAAACCCCCGGAGTCCTCCTCCTCCATTGCAACCCAGTGTTTTGCCTCTGCATGGCAGTGCCAATCCACCAGCCTAGTTAGGTGGACTGCTCTGTAGTAGGCCTTAATGTCTGGCAAGCCCACCCCACCCCTACTTTTCGCCAAATGAAGAAGTTGGAGTCGGACTCGTGGTTTGCGGTGGGACCAGACAAATGCCCGGAACATGGAGTCAATTCGTTTGAAGAACGCTGGAGGCAGTCGGATGGGGAGTGCCTGAAGCAGGTATAGCACCCTTGGCAACAGAGTCATCTTCAGGGCACTGCATCTGCCGAACCACGTCAGCGTCAGGGAGTGCCAGTGTAGTAGGTCAGTTTTAAGGCGTAAAAGTAATGGGTCAAAATTGGCCGAGTACAGTTCCGCTGGGTCGGACGTGATGTCAACTCCCAAGTAGCGTATAAGCTTGGTTGCCCATTTCAGTTGAAAGGTCGAGCGTATTCGTTGGGCAATTCCTGTGTCTACCGTTATGTTGAGGATGGAGGATTTGGTTAAATTGATCTGAAACGAGGAGAGAGTACCGTATTCTTGAAGGGATTGTAGCAGATTGGGGAGAGAAGAAAGTGGTTCCGTTAGAAAGAAGATGAGGTCATCCGCAAAGGCGGCCACCTTATGGGAACCTGAGGGTTTCGGGTAGCCTACAATGTCAGAGTTCGCCCTTATTGTGCACAACAAGGGTTCCAGGGACAGGATAAAGATCAGAGGGGAGAGGGGGCAACCGTGTCGGGTACCATTACGGATATCGAAGAAGTTCGATCTCGTCTCGTTCACCCTAACCGACGCAGTGGGGTGGGTATATAAGGAGAGTATCCATTGTAACATGGATGAGCGAAGACCTATGTGCTCTAGAGTTGCCCGGATAAAGGACCAGTTGACGCGATCGAAGGCCCTCTCCGCGTCGGTTGACAGCAGAAGGGCCTTTTTGGTGGTCTTTGCCGCATGTATCAGATTGATGACTCGAATCGTGTTGTCTCTGGGTTCACGTAGCGGCACAAAGCCTGCCTGGTCTCTGTGAATCAGATTCGGTATGTGGGGAAGCAACCTATTAGCTAAAATCTTGGCAAAGAGTTTAAGGTCCGAATTCAGGAGTGCAATTGGATGGTAGCTCCCACAAAGTGATGAGTCTTTACCCTCTTTCGGAATAAGGGAGATATATGCCCTTAGGGTGTCTATTGGGAAGGCATTCCCTTCCGTAAGGGTGTTAAGGGCAGAGACCAAAGGTTTCGACAGTATATCAAAGAAGGTTTTGTAGTACACTGGGGTTAGACCATCAGGGCCAGGGGCCTTTTTCGGTTTCGAGGAGGCCAGAGCCACGTCCAGTTCTTCAACCGTCAGGGGTTCCTCCAGCTCCTCCCTCACATCCTCTGGTAATGATGGCATGCCAGAGGCAGCTACATACGTTTGGGGGGACTGTCTGCCCTCCAAAGGGGAGTCCCTAGGTTCCGTTCTTTCTAAGTTATAGAGGCCGGTATAGAAGGAGCGGAACTCCTCTGCTATATCTGAGGAGGTATTTAACTTCCGCCCTGAGGATGACTGTATGTGTGGGATATATGTTTTCGTGCGAGGGCCCTGCAGGGCTCTGGCCAGGAGTGATCCGCGTTTGTTCGAGAACTCGAACATAGTACGTCGCGCCCACACCAGTTTCTGTTTAGTCTTATGGAACAACAGAGTACAGAGTTCCTCACGGGCCTTCTGTAGATCCCGGAGGGTTGCGCGGGCAAGACTAGCTTTATGACCCCTCATTGACCGCGAAGTACTCCCGCAAAGCGTTCAGTATCTCCGCGCGGTTTTCCTCTGATTGAAGCAGTGCTTCATTCAGTCGCCAGGATGAGGGAGACCTATTCATTGGTCCCAATTGAAGAGTCAGGTGAACCGGTGCATGGTCAGAGAAGGATATGACATCTATGGACGTTGAGACCACCTTGTCAAGATCCTTATGTGACAGCAGCAGATAGTCTAACCGTGAGTAGGTGTGGTGCACCTGGGAGTAGAATGTATAATCTCTGTCTTGGTTGTGAAGCAACCGCCACGGGTCGACTAGGTGTAGGGTGTGAAGGTCCGTCTTGAGGCGCCTCAAATGAGAGTAGGACATGTGCGAGGCTTCTCGTGAGACGTCTAATGCAAAATTAAGGTCTCCGCCAAAGATCAGCATCCCCTCTGAGAACTCCAAGAGCTCAGAGAGGAGCCTGCGCAGAAACTGAGGGTGATTCACATTGGGGAAATAAACATTTGCGAATGTGACCTGCACATCAGCCACCCTTCCCTTTAGAAGAAGAAAGCGGCCCTGCTCGTCTGTCCGCTGTGCCTCAAATACCCAAGGAACCGACCCAGCCAGGATGATGCTGACCCCTTTTGACTTGGAAATCGGGGAGACACTATGTGCGTCTCTTGCAGAAAAGCTACATGTGTTTTGCCCCTACGCAGGTCAGCCAGTAGCTGCGAGCGTTTTTCCGGTATATTGAGGCCCCGCACGTTTAGAGAGGTGATCTTAAGGTGACCCATCATGTCTTCTGGCAGGGAAATGGTTGGCAGTATATGTATGGGAAACTCCCACAAAGAGAACCCCCTTCAGGCAGAGGCCAGAGAGAGAGGAGAGTAGAACAGGTAGAGGAGAGTAGTAAGGTGAAAAAGGGGGAGGGGAAAAGGGAAGGGGTGAGGAGGGTGAGCGATTCCTGTCGTAGACTAACTATGGGCCCCTGTTGCACACTAAAAGCGTCCAATCAGGGGTCCGCCCTAATGTGGGGGTGGAAGGTGCGTCGAGATCTACTCGAAAATAAGTAGAATTTAGGCAGAAGTCTGAGTGAACTTAGAATGTGGAGATGTGGGGGGATAGCGCCTCTGAGAGTCATGTTATTTATAATACGAGAACTAACACAGCTAAACAAAGCTGAACATAACTTTTGCTGGAGGGCACCTACAGCGGTGCTGCCGGGCACCCTCCACCACGACCACTTAGTGACCGCGTCCCCGGGGGGCCCGCGGACGCCACACCGGACCCCATCACCAGTGCAGTCACATGATATTGCCGGCATGGTCCGCAATGGCGCCCTACGGTGCAACCCGCAGCGCAGAACCAAGAGTCCTGTACCTTTGTATCAAGGAGTACCAAAGTGAGCCCTGAAGGGCAGAGTCAAAACCAATATTATAAATGTAAAACATTAAGATGATAACATAATGAAATAAACCGTTATAAGAGTCATAACAGAGCATAACAGGTAGAGCATGTTGCCTGCAATTGTCATATCCCCAGGGTTGTTATACATTACTAAACCATGAAAACATAAAGCTACCCCCTCCTCCCCCTCCCACTACGTAGTTACCTGCCTATCCTCTCAGAGGGAGCTAAGGGGTGGAAAGGGTCCTAGGGTGGCTGACAGCGCGTCCAATGAACCAATAAACTATTGGGGAGAGGGGGGACGCAGGGAGACAGACCGTGACTCCAGGGCTAATATCTAAGGTTGTGGAACCCACCTGTCTAAAGCTTAACATCTTAAGGTTTCGGGATTAACAGCCCGCTTACCGTCCCCCCCACTCCATCCGCCCCCCCCAGCCGGCCACCAGTAGTGGGTCCGTATGGGAGCAGCGGCGTGCAGGCAAGCAGGCCCGGATTACTAGTAGACTGAATTGACCCATCACCTCCCCGAGCAGGCTAGCAAGAGTCAGTCGACACTCTGTCGTTCCCCATAGGGGTTCAAAGGCACATCTTGGGGACACGAATCCTGAGAGTGTGTTATGTATGGCAGTCAACTCAAGTCTGGGGTGTTGTCTATCAAGACGGTTTCCCCGGCCTCCTGTAGGGGAGGAACTAGAGTTCTTGGGGTACCCGGGGAGGTGATGTAGTGTGAGCGTTCATCTTGTCTTACCAGTCCTTGGGATGTGATGGAAGGTTAAGCTTCGGAAGACCTCGGGTGAGGTCTGACAGTCTCTCGGCTAGTGGCACGCGAGCGCGGTCTACGGACTCGTTGCGGCCTGGGCAAAGGTGGGCCCAGGGCCTCCAAGGATAACAGGTAGTCAAACCAGTTGGGGACACTTACAGCCGGCTTGGCAAGGAAGCTGAACAAGTCTGGGAGTTGGTCCGGTGAGCGTAGGTAGAATTCTGCTCTTCGCCTCCGCACGATGAGATGGAAGGGGTGTCCCCAGCGATACGTCGCCTCCGCCGACCGGATTACCTCCAGCAGTGGTCTCAAAAGGCCTCGCATTGCTCTTGTCTGCCTGGCACCTGTCCTTCTTAGTCCTCTACTATCTACCTTCAACAACATGGTGGATAGTGTTTACCATCGCTGACATCAGTGCGATGGCGGACGCACAGGAAGTGACGTCGGAATAGCATTTCTGCCCCGTGGACCGTAACAGGAAGAAGAAGGTACGGCGGGCGTTCCACTCGCCGCTATGGCGTACCTCAGCATGTATTGCTAATGTCAGTGACAGACATTCAGCAGGAAAGAGGACAAGTGCACCCCTGGAGTGATTGTAGCCCCCATCATGAGGGATGTTCCAAATGGAGGTGAAGTTATTATCACTACTGTCATTACTATTGGTATGACTGCCCTGTCTATAGCCCTCTGAGTCATTCCTATGCACAACTTGCGATCAGGGATATACACAGGTGTATATACAATATTCACCTGTGGATGTGAGTTGATTCCTAGTGAGGTGCTGGCGCTTCTCATGTACACACGCACACACATGTGTATGTGGTTTTATATATGTGTGTGCGTGTGTATGTGTATGCATGTGTGCGTATTTATGTAAATATGGATGCTTGTGGTGTGTATACATATGTATATTCAAACCCAAACATATAAACATCTGACTAAAGCCCACCTCCTTCCTCAGACCACCCACCTTTTTTGGGGGAGGAGCCATAGAGCAAATCTAGGATGTGTTTTTTAGAAGTATACACATATATAAGTAGCTGCAAGAGAATAACATGGTAGGCTCTGATGAAGAAGGAATGCCTTCAAAACGTGTCAGCCAGTAGCGGTTCGTTCGTATATTCTCCAGGACTCAGAGTCTGCAATCAGTAGACGGACTGCCATATGATAAAGACCTTTTAAAGCATGATTGTCTTCTACTTTTGTGAGTAGTTTCTAATATATTTTCTGAATAAATGTACCAAAAGATAATGCACTAGGCTGGTGCGCCCTCTTTTCTTTGTGTCTTTGAGTAAAACGGGAGGGCTGGGGGGCCGGTCAGTGACAAACTTTTTTTCACCTTAATGCACAGGATGCATTAACGTGAAAAAACATGAGGGTTTACAACCCGTTTAAGCTGGTCATACATTATACAATTTTCTTCTTCAATTTACTTTAGATTTACCTTCAACTATGTAGCGCAAGGACATATCGGATTGCAAACAAAGTGTTTAGGCTTGACCTCATATTATATGGTTTTGGTAAATCTAAAGGAAAACTGTACAAGAAAATTTCTATAGCCACTTCCGGACCAGCAACATACTGGTTATACTGGGAGGATGCCTGGAGCTGCAGGCATCCTCCCGATACCGTTTTCTTTTTTAGAGTCGGCAGTCAACTCTCTTGTAAAAGCAGTCCCAGTGGCTAACTGCTGGATTGCTTTTACAAGCAAGGGGAGGGGAGTCTTCTGTGGCCTTCTTGGGCTCTCCTGTCCCACCAGGCAACTAGCTGGTGCTTCATCCGGCTGGTTGGAAAGCCGATCAACTTTGATCTAAGTAAGCACTAACGTTAGTGCAAAACGTCAGCTCTTTTTTGTCTGCTGTTACCATTGACTTTGATGTGAATCTTTCCAAATAAACAAGGCTATTTTTAAGAGTGCGGCTGTCCAGAATCTCTTCCTGTTCATTGCTATCAGCAATTGCCAGCGCCTACGGCCTCAGAACCAAGAGGTATTTTACTTCCTGGCTGTCGTATTCCCCTGGAGCGGTGATTTCTTTTCCTCTACTTATCAATTCTGGTTTACCTGGATGTCAACGGCGCTATTTTTAAAAAATCAAAAGCATTCCAAAATACGGATATTGGTGTTTTTAATGCTTTTAAAACAGAGGAGGGATTTGGAATTTTATAGACCCCAGATCCCTCCATAAAGAGTAGCTGTCACAAGCATGTTTACATTCCTTGTGACAGCAATAAAAATGTTTAAAAAAATTAAAGCAACAGTGTAAAAAAAATAAAAATAAAGTAAATTAATATTTAAAAACATTTTTTTAAAGTGCCCCTGTCTCGTTGCGCAAAGGTGAATACACGTGTTGGTCCCGTTCTACACAAGTGGGGTATTGCCGCAAACATCAGATCATGGGCAGTAATTCTAGCAATAGACCTCCTCTGTAAATCTAAAGTGGTAACCTGTAAAGGCTTTTAACCACTTAAGGACCAGCCTCGTTTTGGATTTTAGGTGTTTACATGTTTTAACCACTTCAATACCAGGCACTTAGACACCTTCCCGCCCAGGCCAATTTTCAGCTTTCAGCGCTTTCGCAATTTGAATGACAATTGCGCGGTGATGCTACACTGTACCCAAACAAATTTTTTATCATTTTGTTCCCACAAATAGAGCTTTCTTTTGGTGGTATTTGATCACCTCTGCGGTTTTTATATTTTGCGCAACAAATAAAAAAAGACCGAAAATTTTGAAAAAAAACAAGTTTTTCTTTGTTTCTGTTAAAATTTTTTGTAAATAAGTAAGTTTTCTTCTTCAATGACGGGCACTGATATGGCTGCACTGACGGGCACTGATACGGAGGCACTGGCGGGCACCGATGAGGTGGCACTGATGAGGTGGCACTTATGGGCACTGATGATGGGCACTGATAGGCGGCACTGATGGGCACTGATAGGTGGCACTGGTATGCGGCACTGATGGGCACTCATAGGTGGCACCGATGGGCACTCATAGGCAGCACTGATGGGCACTCGTAGGTGGCATTGATTGGTACATATGGGTGGCACTGATGGGTACTTATGGGTGGCACTGATAGGTGGGCACTGGGCACAGATGGACACAGATGGGCACTGACAGGTGGCACCAATGGGCAATGACAGGTGGCACTGATGACACTGATTGGTGGCACTGATAAAACTTATTGGTGACATTGCTGGGCATAACTGAAACATAATGGTGTCAATCAGTGCCCATTTGTGGGCACTGATTGGCACAGATTGGGCACATTGGGCACATGTGGATGGCCATGGGGTACATACCTGGCCATCCACATGTTGCCCCTTCCCTGGTGGTCCTAGTGGCGATCCCTGGTGGTCCAGTGTGGTGATCTGAGGGGGGGCTGCGCTGATAAACAATCAGCGCAGACCCCCCTGTCAGGAGAGCCGCCGATCAGCTCTCCTCTACTCGCGTCTGTCAGACACGAGTGATGAAAAGCCGATCAACGGCTCTTCCTATTGACATCGTGATCAGCCGTGATTGGACACGGCTGATCACGTGGTAAAGAGCCTCTGCCGAAGGCTCTTTACCAAGATCGGTGGAGCGGTGTGTCAGGCTGACACACCGCTCCACCGATCACCACGATGAGCGCCTCCGCAGGCACGCGGCGACATGTTATCCTGCTGGACGTCATATGATGCCCAGTCAGGATAACGGAACCACTTCCCAGACGTCAATCCGCTATAGGCCGGGCGGGAAGTGGTTAAACAGGTTTTTGTGCTAGAAAATTACTTAGAACCCCCAAACATTATATATGGTTTTTCTTCTAACACCCTAGAGAATAAAATGGCGGTCATTGCAATACTTTTAATTTGCACCGTATTTGCGCAGCGGTCTTAAAAGCGCACTTTTTTTGGAAAAAATTCCGTTTTTTGAATAAAAAAATAAGGCAACAGTAAAGTTAGCCCAATTTTTTATTATATATTGTGAAATATAATGTTACGCCAAGTAAATTGATACCCAACATGTCACGCTTCAAAATTGCGCCCGCTCGTGGAATGGCGTCAAACTTTTACCCTCAAAAATCTCCATAGGCGATATTTAAAAAATTCTACAGGCTGCATATTTTGTGGTACAGAGGAGGTCTAGGGCTAGAATTATTGCTCTCACTCTACCGGTCATGGCGATACCTCACATGTGTGGTTTGACCACCGTTTTCATATGTGGGCGCTACTCTTGTATGCGTTCGCTTCTGCGCGCGAGCTCGTCGGGACGGGGGGTTTTTTAAAAAAATTTTTCTTTTTATTATTTATTTTACATTATTTTATTTATTTTTACACTGTTTTAAAAAAAAAATTGTGTCACTTTTATTCCTATTACAAGAAATGTAAACATCCCTTGTAATAGAAAAAAGCATGACAGGTCCTCTTAAATATGAGATCTGGGGTCAAAAAGACCTCAGATCTCATTTTTACACTAAAATGCAATTAAAAAAAAAAAAGTCATTCAAAAAAATTACATTGAAAAAAATATGCCTTTAAGAGGCGTGGACGGAAGTGACGTTTTGACGTCGCTTCCGCCCAGCAGTGTCATTGAGACGAGTGGGCGCCATCTTAGCCTCACTCGTCTCCAGGCACATCACAGGGAAGGACGCGATCGCCTCCGCCGCTACCGACGGCTCCGGTAAGCAGCGGAGGGCACCGGATCGCGGTGGGAGGGGGGTAAAAGTGATAAAAGTGATCTCGCGGAGAATCCGCCGCAGGGACCACTTTTATCTGAAAGCCGGTCACCGCACGAAAACAGGGATACCGGGGTTATGGAAGCTAGCTGCTGCCATAACAACGATATCCCCGTTCAAAGTTTGGACGTACTTCGTCGTGTGGCGGTCGGTAAGTGGTTAAAGCGTTATCTATGCATAGTAATATTTAAGCTATTTTTCGCCATTGCACGGGTGTGCGCAATTTTAAAGCAGACATGTTTGGTATCTATTTTCTCTGAGTAACATCATTTTTTATATTTTACAAAAAATTGGGTTATGTATTGTGTTTTTTTTTGCATTAAAACTCAAAAAAGTATATTTTTAAAAAAAAAATTGTGTTTGAAAAACCGCTGAGCTAATACCGTGTGACATAAATTGCAACACCCACTAATTTATTCTCTAGGAATTCTGCTTTAAAAAAAAAAAAAAAAATCATGTTTAGGGGTTCTAAGTAATTTTCTAGAAAAAAATACTGATTGTTACCTGTAAACAAAAAGTGCCAGAAAAGGCCTGGTCTGGAAGTGGTTTTGTATGGCCATCCTAAGGCTAGGTTCACACTATTGCATTTTGTGTTTGTACACCATTCATGTGAATGGGTCGCTGTACCTGCAGAGAACACATGAAAAAGGTCTCTGCACCTTTTCTAAAAAAACAGCTGCATTTTTGCATCGGGCCGTATCATACACCCCAAACAGGCAGCGCGTTTAATGGCACCCTTATGCATCTGCAAAAGTGCAGCGTGTTTTGGCTGTGAACGTGTGCAATTTACACACTGTCTTGCACTGCAACAGTGTGAACATAGCCAGGGATACATGTCAGATTTTAGGCATCCTCTGCCACAAAAATTTCTTTTTTGGAGATACTCCCAAAGGGTTAATTGCTTTTAAATGGATGCAGACCCAATGTTTTGCTCATTAGAACACTGCAAGTGTATCAGATGAATAATAATTAAAAAGATACTCCCTTTCAGATTCACTCTGCAGACAAACCAGGGCAGAAAGGCAGAAACAGGTAGGACAATGTACATCGATCACCCAGAGGGGATTGTTTTGTTTTTTTCAACAAAATTACATTACAATTAATATACAGCAAAATTTGCCAAAACAATCAACCTGTTTTTTTTGTTTTTTTTGCCAACATTTGAGAGAAGGCAAAATCAGTATTAAGTATCAGCATCACTCTGTTGAATCTTAGTTGCTATATTTGTACATGTGTTTTTCCATGCAACATCATTGGAATTGAGCAGTGCTCTAAAGTATTAATATTCAGTCATGGGGTTTATCAATACTTACTGTCAGCAACCTAAATAATACAAAAAATGACATACTATTAAAAAATGCTTTTTACTTTATGTATTTAAAGTGGTTTAAACCTAAATAAATACAAACAAGATTGAATACAATAGATAAACTAACAACGGCACTCTGATATAGTAATTTACCTTATTTGTTTTACAAACAAGCAGTAGTACAGGGTACATCTATGACACCCAATTTGCAGAGCATGATGGTCTTTCTAATGAAGTCCAAAAATGCTTGCATGCGTTTTGGCAACATCTGCAAACTGACTTATTCACATGTTCCTATTTCCACAATGAGAATGGGGGAAGTTATGTCAGTCAGCTAAAGTTTTAGCACAGAAGTTTAAAAAAAAAGCCCTCAAAAAACATGAAGTTGCACAGATTGCCCCTGCTGGTAGGCAGTTGTAAATATGAATAATTCATAAGCAATGTTTCATATTTATTAATGCCATACAACATATGTTTTCTAATACTGTACATTATAAGCGAAATTTGAAAAGCTATAAATATACTTTGAGATAAAAAACTCAAACACTTAGTAAATATCAATAAATAATTGTTTAGTAGCAGCATAGTAAATATTTAATAAGCTGTGGGATTTCCTGACTGTAGTAATGATAAATCAACACTTTTGCAGGAGAAACACAGGGAAAAGGAAAGCATAGTCAACAATTCCAAATGCACAATTTACACTGTGGATTTCAACAATTCTCACAAATGTTCAAGGCTACCAATCATTCTGTCCTTTTACAAATTAAACTTTTGAAGTGCTAAGCAAACAAATATATATATTCGAAATTGTGTTTTTGGTATGAATATTTCAAAAAAATCACTACCTTTTCTTCAACTGTTTATAGAACGGATATTGGTAAACATGCACATTCATATAGGACCGTTAAAGTTTTAACCCTTAGTGTCCTGCAATGTTAAATGAGAGGATATTTCATTTATAATTAAAATCTGAACAGTAGCATCTCGACATCGTCACATAATGCAGCTGAAAAAGTTTTATTTTACCTACTTCAGCCCCGGAAGGTTTTACCCCCAGAGCACTTTTTGCAATTTGGCACTGCGCTGCTTTAACTGGTAATTGCGTGGTCATGCAATGCTGTACACACAAATAGAGCTTTTTTTTTTGGTGGTATTTGATCACAACTGGGATTTTTATTTTTTGCGATATAAACGAAAAAAGACCGAACATTTTGCAAAATAATTATATTTTCTACTTTTTGTTATAAAAAAAATCCACTATACTCAATTTTAATCATATAGTTAGGCCAAATTGTATTCAGCCATGTCTTGTGTAAAAAAAAATTCAATAAGCGTATATTTATTGGTTTGCACAAAAGTTATAGCGTCTACAAACTCTGGTACATTTTCTAGAATTTACGCAGCTTTTAGTTAATGACTACCTATCTCATTTCTTGAGATGCTAAAATGGCAGGTCAGTACAAAAACCCTCCATATTACCCCTTTTTGGAAAGTAGACACCTAAAGGAATTTGCTGAGAGGCTTGTTGAGCCCATTGAATATTTTATTTTTTTGTCACAAGTGATTTAAAATTGACAAAAAAACCCCAATACTGTTGTCACTGTAATGATATATTGTTCTTCTAAAGAACCATGTCCTGTGGTCTGATGAGATCAAGATAAACTTATTTGGTTCAGATGGTGTCAAGCGTGTGTGGCGGCAACCAGGTGAGGAGTACAAAGACAAGTGTGTCTTTCCTACAATCAAGCATGGTGGTGGGAGTGTCATTGTCTGGGGCTGCATGAGTGCTGCCGGCACTGGGGAGCTAGAGTTCATTGAGGGAACCATGAATGCCAACATGTACTGTGACATACTGAAGCAGAGCATGAACCCAGAGACTGGGCTGCAGGGCAGTATTCCAACATGACAACGACCCCAAACACACCTTCAAGACGACCACTGCCTTGCTAAAAATGCTGAGGGTAAAGGTGATGGACTGGCCAAGCATGTCTTCAGACCTATACCCTATTGAGCATCTGTGGGGCATCCTCCAACGCAAGGTGGAGGAGCGCAAGGTCTTTAACATCCACCAGCTCCGTGATGTTGTCATGGAGGAGTGGAAGAGGCCTCCAGTGGCAACCTGTGAAGCTCTAGTGAACTCCAAGCCCAAGAGGGTTAAGGCAGTGCTGAAAAATAATTGTGGCCACACAAAATATTGAGACTTTGGGCCCAATTTGAACATTTTTACTTAGGGGTGTATTCACTTTTGTTGCCAGCGGTTTAGACATTAATGGCTGTGTGTGGAGTTATTATGAGGGGACAGCAATTGTACACTGACTACTTTACATCGTAGCAAAGTGTAATTTCTTCAGTGTTGTCACATGAAAAGAAATATTTACAAAAATGTGAGGGGTGTACTCACTTTTGTGAGATACTGTAAATGATATATTACTCAAACATGCCATGGGTATATGAGAAATTACACCCCAACATACAGTGGAACCTTGGATTACAAGCATAATCCGTTCCAGGAGAATGCTTGTAATCCAAAGTACTTGCATATCAAACGAGTTTCCCCATAGAAGTCAATGGAAATGAAGATAATTCATTCCACATTGACTTCTATTACATGCAATACCGCATGTGGCCAGAAGTGGGGGGGTGTCGGAGAGGCTCGGATACACTCAGAAACCCTCAGAGAGGCTCTGAAACACATGGGAATGGAGTATTTCCAAGTGTTTGAGTATTTTCGAACGGCTCTGAATGTCACCAGCATACCTGTACCTCTGGCCAAATGCGGTACTGCACACCGCAGAGGCTTGAATCCTGCTAGTTTTGCAAGACAACACTTGCAAACCGAGTATTTTTAAAAAATAATTCCTCGTATTGCGAAACGCTCGTTAACCACGTCTAGCTGCATACAGGGCCCTGAAAACCAATCACCATCTTCGAGCTTTCTAAGGGCATAAATTGTTGATTCACACAGGCATGTGTGAGTAATATATCATTTAGTGACAACTTTGTGTAAAAAAAAAAATGTGTAATTTATACAATTATAAATATAAAATATTCCATGGACTCAACATGCCTCTCAGCAAATAGCTTGGGGTGTCTACTTTCCAAAATGGGGCCATTTGGGGGGTTTTGAACTGTCCTGGCATTTTATGCCCAACATTAGAAGCTTATGCCACACATCACCCACTCTTCTAACCAATTTAACCACCAAGTCCTTTCTGACACTTTTTGTTTACATGAAAAAATGTATTTTTTTTGTTGGAAAATTATTTTGAAACCCCAGACATTATATATCTTTTTTAAAGCAGAGGCCCTACAGATTAAATTGGTGGGTGTTGCATTTTTTTTTCACACAGTATTTGCACAGCGATTTTTCAAACGCATTTTTTTTTAGAAAAACACTTTTAATTTTAATGCACAAAACACACTATATTGCCCAAATGTTTGGTAAAAAAATCGGAAAATTTTCTATCAAATACTTACCGTAATTTTCCTTACCTGATGGACTCCATGGCAGCCTATGTGTGAATTAACCACGCCTCCTCTCCAAGTTTACAGACGATAAGGATGCATGTTCTATGCAATAATGCACATGAAAATATTAATGGAGGCCCATGAGGCCGCTTTGCAGATGACATCTGGAGCCACGTGTTGGGCCGCTGCCCAGGAAGTCGCCATGCCCATGGTTGAAAGTGCCGTCACCGCCTCCAGAGGAGCCAAGCCCTTAGCCTTATTAGCCTGCTGGATGGTTTGGACGATCCAGGCTGCAATTGTTCTGGTCCAAAACTCGCTTCCCCTTGTTACTCCCAGAGTGTAGGATAAACAGATGATCCAAGCGTCTAAAGGAGGAAGTAGCTTGCACATATTCCTTCAGTATTTCTCCTATATACAGTGGGTGAGCATCTGCGGCCCCTGGAGCCCTGGATGTAGGCAGGACTATCTCTTGATCCTCATGGAACACTGACGTGACTTTAGGATTTGAACCGAGCATAGGGATGAGGAAAAATAAAAAAATAAAACTGCGCTAAAAAGTGAAAGCAATATGCCGTGAACCAATAATCGTGAAATCTGCAATTCAAAATATATGACACACATATACCCAATCAAAAATAGAAAAACACCTGAATCGCGCTAATGAGTGATAATAGAAATTGATACGTAATCAGTGATGGATAAACCAATAAATATAGCCTTATTGATTTATGACTCTATGCTCATTAATAAACCTTAAGTGCACATGTAAACAAATAAAAAGAAGAAAAATGTCTCCCAATATGTGATGAATAATCCACCCGTGCAGAACACAAATTGCAAAAGTCCATCCATAAGAAATTCTCCAACTATTTATGCAGCGAGAGATGTGAGCCACCACCAGTATAGAAGGGGTTACTTCTTACCGAACACAAATGATCCCCTATTACAGAGGATCATAGCAGGCATGTCAGCTGTATAGCTCCCGTGCTGGACTGCTGCGGCTGTGCCTCAGATCATCAAAGGGACCCAATCAGTGCAGTGGTGGGTATTGCATGTAACACAAAGTGGGAAACCCCGATCGTGTAAAGCCTTTTTAATTTATTTAAAAATTCAAAGACACACTTACATAGAACATCCGAAAACAAGCCTAAAGTCCTTTGTGTCGGCCGAACACATACGGACAAACCCGTCCTGCTGGAAGAGAACACACAGTCTGGAGGTGATGTCAGCGCGTCATCCTGCTCCGTCCTACGCGTTTTGTGATAGGTCACGTCATCCAGGGGCACGGGCGGCGCGCTGCGTCTCCTCCCTAAATACCAGGAACACCGTACCAAGCCTCGTTCTGAGCCATGGACCGCCAATGAGCATCCAAATAGCGCCGGATGGACCGCAAGCCCAGATGAGGAAGGCCGATGAATATCAACATATAATGTCACTCCTAACAAACATGGTATAAAGCAGACTAAGTCAAACACAATACACCAAAAGGGTCTCGTATCACTGTAATGTGTCCTGTAACATACAGGGCACAGAGTTCCGAAACGCCTATGCACATTAAATCAGCACCCAGCGGAAGGCATCCAGTATTACTGGTGTACATAAAAGTCCTATAACATTAATTATTACACATGAATGAAAATAAATTAACTATTTTATAACAATCCCTGTTGACAAAAAACCTTTATAGATGTGACAAAAACATATCACAGAATTGCCAGTCAAAAATCAATGGAAACTGATAGAACACATATAGTGTCAATCACGATTAAAAAACATATAAATGGAATAAATCAGCTGCTATGGGGTGTCTGATCTATATTTGGTTTCAATCAATCGACGGCCCCCAAAAAGACCAACATTCTCAGTGGTTTAATAAAAAATAAAATATAAAAAATTAAAATAAAAAATAATAAAAAGTCCATTAGGATCCTATCTAAAAAACTAAGCCCGGAAATCCAAAAATATGGACACTTGGGGCCACAACCACATTGGGAGTTGTTGCCATCTAGTGGTGAAAACAAAAATGTACAACCTAGATGTCATTACGCTCAGGATAAATCCTAACTCATGAATATAACACTCTTGAAAGGTGCTAAAAACACCCGACCTTTAGTATAGAAACTCCTGAACTAGCTATGACTAGTGTCACAAACATATAAAGATAAATAATATAAAACTAAGAAAATGAAAATATCAAAAATATAAAAGATAGTCCAGAGGCAATCTCATGGGTCAAGGCGTTATTACCATGGGGGACTCCTGGAACTAAATGTAAGGGGCTCGAAACAACCTCACCCACTATCTCCTAATCAACCAAGGACCGTGGTACCGATGGGTGCTCAAGAATTATTAATAAAAGCATTCACATCGGTATCAACATTGAGTCCAAATGGGACATAAGATATGAGTCTTTCACATTTAGATATCTCCCTGACCAATGACCCACCCCACCAATGGGGTCTGTACTTATCAATGCCCATATACAATGTATTAGAGGGGTTCCTAGCATGTACCTCGTCATAATGCCGTGAAACTGGGTGTTTGTCGAAACCCCTTCTAATATTATTTATATGCTCGGTCAGTCTAATCTTCAGTGCCCTTTTGGTCCTCCCCACGTACTGTAAACCACATGGGCACTGTATAAGGTAGACCATGCCTTCAGACGAGCAGGTTATGAATGGTGCTACCTCATACGTACGAGAGGTGCTAGTGGAAATAAACTGGCTGATTTTTCTGTCTCTACATTTATTAACGGTACAGACCTGGCATTTTTTACATCTGTAATAACCTGTGAGGTTATGAAAAAAATTCCTATCCAGACTCAGTGGGTCCTGGACCGTGGGGGAAATCTTATTACCAAGCGAGGAAGCTCCTTTGAACACAACCTGGGGATTCTTTGGTAATACAGTCCCAAGGATCTGATCACTGGTTAAAATATGCCAAAGTTTACGAATCAATCTCTTAACACTCTTGTGTTGTGTCGAGAACTTCGTAATAAATGACAAAGAAAAAAGAGTGGTATTCTCATCCTGTTGTTTATCCCTCAAGAACAACAGTCTATCATTCTCACGTATAGATTTAAGCGTTCTCAACAGAACATCATCATCATAGCCCTTATCGATGAATCTTTTGGTAAGGACAGCTGCCTGGTTGTCAAAGGTGTCAACCTCAGTACAATTCCGCCTCAGACGTGCATACTAACCATAAGGAACTGCCCTTAACCAAGGTCTATAATGGCAGCTATCAAGGGATTTTTGGATTTCCAGGCTTAGTTTTTTAGGTAGGATCCTAATGGACTTTTTATTATTTTTTATTTTAATTTTTTATATTTTATTTTTTATTCTTTATTAAACCACTGAGAATGTTGGTCTTTTTGTGGGCCGTCGATTGATTGAAACCAAATATAGATCAGACACCCCATAACAGCTGATTTATTCCATTTATATGTTTTTTAATTGTGATTGACACTATATGTGTTCTATCAGTTTCCATTGATTTTTGATTGGCAATTCTGTGATATGTTTTTGTCACATCTATAAAGGTTTTTTGTCAACAGGGATTGTTATAAAATAGTTAATTTATTTTCATTCATGTGTAATAAATAATTTTATAGGACTTTTATGTACACCAGTAATACTGGATGCCTTCCGCTGGGTGCTGATTTAATGTGCATAGGCGTTTCGGAACTCTGTTTGTGCCCTGTACGTTACAGGACACATTAGAGTGATATGAGACTCTTTTGGTGTATTGTGTTTGACCATTTTTGTTAGGAGTGACAGTATATGTTGATATTCATCGGCCTTCCTCGTCTGGGCTTGCGGTCCATCCGGCACTATTTGGATGCTCATTGGTGGTCCATGGCTCAGAACGAGGCTTGGTACGGTGTTCCTGGTATTTAGGGAGGTGACGCAGTGCGCCGCCCGTGCCCCTGGATGACGTGACCTATCACGAAATGCGTAGGGCGGAGCAGGACGACGCGCTGACGTCACCTCCAGACTGTGTGTTCTCTTCCAGCAGGACGGGTTTGTCCGTGTGTGTTCTGTCGACACAACGGACTTTAGGCTTGTTTTCAGATGTTCTATGTAAGTGTGTCTTTGAATTTTTACACCAATAAATTAAAAAGGTTTTACACGATCGGGGTTTCCCACTTTGTGTTACATGCAATACCCACTACTGCACTGATCGGGTCCCTTTGATGATCTGAGGCACAGCCGCAGCAGTCCAGCAAGGGAGCTATACAGCTGACATGCCTGCTATGATCCTCTGTAATGGGGGATCATTTGTGTTCGGTAAGAAGCAACCCCTTCTATACTGGTGGTGGCTCACATCTCTCGCTGCATAAATAGATGGAGAATTTCTTATGGATGGACTTTTGCAATTTGTGTTTTGCACGGGTGGATTATTCATCATATATTGAGAGGCATTTTTCTTCTTTTTATTTGTTTACATGTGCACTTAAGGTTTATTAATGAGCATAAAGTCATAAATCAATAAGGCTATATTTATTGGTTTATCCATCACTGATTACGTATCAATTTCTATTATCACTCATTAGCGCGATTCGGGTGTTTTTCTATAGGGATCAGGACCACCTGGTCCAGAAAGAAAGTCAGTAATGGTTCTTTATGGCCGAAAGACCCGATCTCAGAGACCCTCTTGGCTGATGTGATGGCCACGAGGAAGGTGACTCTTGCGGAAAGATCTTTGATAGAAATCGAATCGGTTCCCGTGGTAATGTGTACAGAAAGCGAGTCGAGAACAAGAGGGAGATCCCACTTGGGGAATCTTGGCCTGAGTCTTGCCGCCCCTCTGAAGAACTGTCGGATTTGAGGGTGAACAGCCCATGAGAAGGCTGACAGAGCTGAGACTTGAACCCTGAGGGAGCTGATGGACAGAGCCAGATCTAGACCAGATTGTAAGAACTCCAGGATGTCTTGAATTTCTGAATCTGTATGACCTTCCCGTAGAGGATGAAAATTCCATGAACTTGGCCCATATTCTCTAGTAGACCTTATTTGTGCTTGCCCTTCTCAAACTCATGAGAGTGGAAATTACACCTGACGCACAGCCAAGGGTTTCCAGCCTCTTCCTCTCAAGAACCAGACCATCAGTCTCAATAGTGCTGGGCAAGGGTGCAGGACTGCCCCCTGAGATTGAAGGTCCAGCCTGACGGAAAGAGGTACCGGGTCTCGAAAGCTGAGCTGGGTCAGGAGGGGGAACCATGGCCTGTTTGGCCAGTAAGCAGCTATTACCACCATTTCGACTGCTTCCGCTCTGAGTCTTTGCAGAAATCTGAGAATGACCGGGAACAGAGGAAAGGCATATGCTGAAGCTCCACAGATCTGTCAGGGCATCTACTCCAAAGGCCTGGCTGCACCAGCCCCGGGTGTAATACTTCCTGATCTTGAAATTGCAGGGGGATGCGAACAGGTCCACTTCGGGATCGACACTCAAGGACAGGGTCCACCTGAACATCTTCGCGTGAAGGGGTCATTCGTTGTTGTCTAGTTTCACGTGAGACAGGAAGTCCGCCTGGACATTCTGGGCTCTGGGAACAAAAACTGCAGAGATATTGGCCAGGTTTTTCTGGGCCCATGACATGATAGGCTCGACTTCTTGGAGCAAGGTGGAGCTCCGAGTCCCCCCTTGTCTCTTCACATAGGAGACCACTGTGGTGTTGTGCATTCTCAATAAAACTGATACCCCTTTCAGGAGAGGCCTGAAGGGCACACTATGCTGCTGCAGTTCCAGGACATTAGAGACGGCATCCCACCTGCCTTGTGCCAGCTCTGACCTGCAATGGGATTCCCATCCAACACCGCTAGCGTCTGTCATGACCATGACCAACGAAGCAGGGGCGATGGAGTGGCACGTGAGCAGGTTCCTGCATTGTAGCCACTGAAGAGGCTGTTCCTCATTACTGTTGTTATGTGAATAAGTTGGTTACTGTCTCCTGAATCCCATTGCTGGAGAAACCCTGTCTGGAAAGGGCATAGCCTCCACAGAGACCATTTGAATATAGGGGTCATAGAGATCATTGCGCCAATGATTTTGAGGCACTGTGAGGCCCTCAGACGTGAGGATGTTAGAACCGTGACACCCTTTCTCGTATGACCGAAATATTCTCCATGGGCAGAGAAATGGTACTTTCCACAGTGTCGAACTGGGCGTCTAGGTATATCAGGCGCTGTACTGGTTCCAGATGGCTTTTTTCTCGGTTTAGCAGCCGAGAAGTGTGGTGATGACCTGAGCTCTGTGGATCAGCAGATGCTCCTTGTCTTGAAATAGCAACAGAAGGTTGTCGAGATAGTGGTACAGCCATATTCCTTTTGTTCTAAAGAGGGCCACCACGGCCAGAAGAACTTTCGAGAAAACCTGAGGTGACGTTTTCAGCCCGAAAGTGTGGCAGGTGAACTGTAGATGTTTTTGCCTGACCGCAAACCGGAGGTATTTGTGAAATTCTTCTGCTACAGGCACATGGAAATAGGCTTAAATAATCTCAATTGAGACTAGCCAGTCGTCTGACTGCATTGCTTGCTGGATGGTAGACAGAGTCTCCATTTTGAATCTTTTGTGCTTTATAAACTTGTTTAAGTAGGTTAAGTCTATCACGGGGTGCCATAAGCCATTTTTCTTTAACACTTGGAAGAGAGGAGGGAGTACACCCCTTGGAATTCGTCGCCTTTTGGGACAAGCACCACGGCTCCATGTGACATCAGCAAATCCACATAGGACAGTAGTACCTGCTTTTTTTCTTCTGACCGCGGTAGCAGGGTAGAAACAAACCTGAGGGGAGGAGTACTGGTGAAGGACCATGTGTGGCCTGAGGAGACCGTCCTGATGGTCCAGTAGTCCGAGATTGAGGCCACCCAGGTGTGCCGGAAGAAAAGCAAACATGCCCTCACCCGACCTACCTGGGTGGGCCCAATTTCAAAATGACTTAGCCGGTTCACGTCCACTGGACACCTGGCTTTTGGCAGACTTTTGGAAGGAAGTCTGGCCCCTCCTCCAATTCCTTCTGAAATCCCAGCCGGCCTGTAGGAGCACACTTCCCTTGAATGCTCAGTGCTGCGTCTTCTCTGCTGGGGCCTCTTCTGGCCAAACAGGTGCCCATCCTGGGGGGAAGAAGCCCGACTTTCTACCTGTGGCCCAGGCTATGGCGCTATCCAGCCTGTTGCCAAACGAGGGCCCTTCAAAGGGGATCCTACACCAGACTTGCTTGGATGCTGGATCAGTGAGCCAAGGTCACAACCATAAGGCCTGCTTAGCCGTGACCGAGGATAGCATAGTCCGGGCCAACGGGCGAATAAGATCGATGAAAGCCGTTGCTAGCTTCAATTCTTGGACAGCCAAACCCCTGGCCAGTTCTTCTGAGATGCCCCTAAGCACGGAATCCACATTTATTTTCTGTCCACGGTTCCATTGCCTCCGACATGGCCGCCAGGGCCAAGGCGGGCTTGCAGGCCATACCGACTAGCCCATAGATTCTCTTGAGATCTTGATCTATTCTCCTCTCAAGCCCATCACTGAAGGACACAGCATCCTCCAGAGGAAGAGCAACATGCTTAACCAGTCTCATCAGTGCCGCGTCTACCAGGGGAGCATTTTCCAAGTGCTTCACGACATCTGCCTTGAAGGGGTAGAGTATTGCAGTTTTATTTGACAGCGAAGTCTTCTTGTCCACTTTACCCTATTCCTCCACAATAATGTCTTTCAACTCTAACAGGGGTGGAAAATTAGAGCGCTCCTTCCCTAAGTGCTTAAAGAATTTTCTTTGCTTAGCTGGGGGAGTGGAAGGATCTTCCCATTTGAGGGTCTCTTTGACCACTTTAATCAGTGGTGAGACTAGGGCAAAGTCAAAGCCTCCAGAAAACTCATCTCCCTCCACTTCGCTGTCTGAAGACCCAGGAGATGCATCATAAGGCTAGGATAGGCCTGGATCCTCTTGGGCCTCATCAGCCAGGGAGCCTGATATAGTGGTGGACTGGCTCCGCGTGTGGGTTGTACCCCATTCCTTTAGGGACTGCTGCACCATACGTTTCACTAGAAACTCCATTTGTTGGTTTTTAGTTTCTTTTTCCCCAACCACCTGGGCATAGCATGGATGGCATAAAGGTTTGCCCTCGGGGACTCGTGTCCCACATCCCCAGCAGGCTCTGCGGTTAGAGTGGCTGTCATGGCGGTGGGTGCAGTTTCTGGCGGAGGAATGGGAACATCCCCTCTGTTGATGGGTCTTAGACGGGGAGTCGCGTCTGAACCTGGATGAAGAACGCTGACCTTGCGGCCTGACAAGGTCTTTGTCGTCCCGTGCCACGAACTGGTGATCTGACCTGGAAGGGCTGAAGAGAAAGAAAGGAGTAGGGAAACAGAGGAAACAGAGCCTTTAAGAGCAGCCACTCCCTGTGAACCATGGTCCTGGCTGGTGCCTACCAGATGCCAGACGTCCTGAGCTTGGGGAAGCTGCCGCACACTGCCTGCAGGAAATCCCACAGAGCCAGGGGCTGACAGCCTTTTTAAAATCCCCAACCCTGGTGATGTCACCGCCGCATCCCGCTCACGCCTGCGCTGCAGGGATCGGATGTCAGACACCTGCGCTGCAGGGATCAGACGTCAAGCGCCTGCGCGGCTGCCGGGTCACCTGTCGAGCTGCACATACACGAACCAAGCCTTGGGTTCCCCCATGGATTCACGCATGCGCGGAAGCTCGCCGCGGCCGCTACCCAGAAGAGAAACAGCGTCCTGGAATGCAGAACCATGAGAGGCCATAACTATAGCCAGGGAGAGAAACAGCAGGGGATATAGACAAAACAACATAGAAAAAACATGGAAGGATTTCTGCTGAGGGCTCCAGACCTTGCCAGCCGACTGCACCATGCAAGATGTCTCCTCCTGGGTATACACAGGCTGTCCCCCACCATTGGAACATACATGCCTGAAGCCACTCACCTGCCCATGGCTGGGCCATGGGCTTTTTGCACCGCTTGAATAGTATGTCCGACTCCGACCTGCTCAGGGCTTATCCATTTGGTCTTGGACATCATGTGAAAAAACATAAGTGCCTATGCTGTAGGTCCAATGAGGAGGACAAAAAAGGAACGCAGTCTCTGGCTGTGAGCTCAAACTTATGGGAATAGGGTCCTATAGCATTGGAGAGTAGGCGGGGTTAACCCACACGTAGGCTTCCATGGATTCTGTCAGGAAAAGATGATTTTATGCAGAGTACATAAGATACCAAACATGATATGCTTTAAAATTACACACACCTGTGTAGTGGCGAGAAACTACATACATTTTAGAAAGCCTTTACAGGTTACCATTTTAGATTTACAAAGGAGGTCTACTGCTACAATTACTACCCTCAATCGATTCACTGGGAATACCTCACATGCATGGTGCAATTGCTGTTTACATACGACACAAGACCGCTGCTTGCGTTTGTCTTTGCACACAAGCACGGGGGACAGGGGTGCTTTTAATTTTTTTATTATCATTTATTTTGATTTTTTATTTTATTTTTACACTGTCCCTTTCATTTTTTTTTCTTTTATCATTTTTATTGTTATCACAGGGAATGTAAATATCCCCTATGATAGAAGAAATCTCTGCCAAGAAAAGTGAATAAAAATATATGCCGAAGCATAGGGGCGACCGGCCCCTATGCTTCGGCATATATGCTCTTTTTTTTAATGGTGGTGGTGAAATCACCTCCTACAGTTGTGGTCACGGATATATGTATTGTGAGAGCAAACCCTTTTGCTGTCAAAATAAATAAATCAGTGCTGCAGCTGAATGGCGTACCTGAAAAGCAAACAATGGTAATAATAAACCACAGTATCAATAAAACATTAACTCAATAAAACAACTTTTTTTATTATTGCAATCTGTGTCAATAAAAGAGTAAAAAATATATGCCGAAGCATAAGGGCAATCCGCCCCTAATGTCCTTCCCTGCCCCCATGCTTTGGCATATATGCTATTTTTTTAACTTTGGTGGTGAAATCACCTCCTATAGTGCTGGAGTCACGGATTTACATATCGTGAGAGTAAACCCTGTTGTTGTCAAAATAAATAAATCTGTGCTGCAGCTGAATGGCATACCTGCAAAGCAAACAATGGTTAACAATAAAACACAGTAACAGTGCAGTATAACAGTAGAATGACATACCTGCAAAGCAAACATGATAAAAGACACTAACAATAAACCATTACAGTAAAGTTACTCCTCACTTAACGACCAGGTTCCATTCCAACGACCAGGTCGTTAAACGAGGAGCCACAAGTAATCAATATTTTAAGCATTCTTAACTACTGTACTGTATTGTGAAAAAAAAGGTCTAAACACAAAACTCCAGCTCAATAATGTTGTTGTTTTAATTTGCATAAGTACAGAACACAAACAAAAATTCTGTACTGTACTGTGTTATACAATACAATGATGTATAAAGCGCCATACGGGTGGGGAGAGCTGGTCGTAAGATGAGTGGTCGTTAAACAGGTAAGTTGTTAAATGAGGATTATCTGTACAGCATAAAATACAGTAAAACAGAGCAGAACAATAGAGAGAGAAGAACAATAAAATTACTATTTATGGCTTTTTTTTATATAATTTTTTTTTTTTATGTTTTTTACATTTTTATTATAACTTTGAACGTTCCAGCTGAAAGTCTCTCAAAATGTGATGGCCATCTCATCTTTCGAGACTCTGTGTGATAGTGTGCCCTAGGACTGTGCTGTGCTGTACCCTATGCTAATACTCCACTAGTATGTGGTAGTGACAGAGCAGTCCCTGATGCAGAGACCAGGTTGGTCAGGACAGGAGGGACAATAATAGCGGGTGTCACGCCTATGTCTGTGTTTTCTACAGACACAACATCTTCTTTGGGATGCTGTTTGGGTAGGGGTACCAGGGAGGACATCCGGAAAATGCCTCTCATGCAGCCGGCTCACTGTACTTGGATTGGGAAATTGGGCCACAGCACCTTCTGGAAACAGAAGGGCTGTGATTAGGGATGAGCCGAACACCCCCCTGTTCGGTTCGCACCAGAACATGCGAACAGGAAAAAAGTTCGTTCGAACACGCAAACACCGTTAAAGTCTATGGGACACGAACATGAATAATCAAAAGTGCTAATTTTAAAGGCTAATATGCAAGTTATTGTCATAAAAAGTGTTTGGGGACCTGGGTCCTGCCCCAGGGGACATGGATCAATGCAAAAAAAAGTTTTAAAAACGGCCGTTTTTTCAGGAGCAGTGATTTTAATAATGCTTAAAGTCAAACAATAAAAGTGTAATATCCCTTTAAATTTCGTACCTGGAGGGTGTCTATAGTATGCCTGTAAAGGGGCGCATGTTTCCTGTGTTTAGAACAGTCTGACAGCAAAATGACATTTTGAAGGAAAAAACTCATTTAAAACTACCCGCGGCTATTGCATTGCCGACAATACACATAGAAGTTCATTGATAAAAACGGCATGTGAATTCCCCAAAGGGGAACCCCGAACCAAAATTAAAAAAAAAAAATGACGTGGGAGTCCCCCTAAATTCCATACCAGGCCCTTCAGGTCTGGTATGGATATTAAGGGGAACCCCGGCCAAAATTTAAAAAAAAAAATGACGTGGGGTTCCCCTTAAATTCCATACCAGACCCTTCAGGTCTGGTATGGATTTTAAGGGAAACCCCGCGCCAAAAAAAAAAAAAAAAAACGGCGTGGGGTCCCCCCAAAAATCCATACCAGACCCTTATCCGAGCACGCAACCTGGCAGGCCGCAGGAAAAGAGGGGGGGACCAGAGTGCGGCCCCCCTCCCTCCTGAACCGTACCAGGCCACATGCCCTCAACATTGGGAGGGTGCTTTGGGGTAGCCCCCCAAAACACCTTGTCCCCATGTTGATGAGGACAAGGGCCTCATCCCCACAACCCTGGCCGGTGGTTGTGGGGGTCTGCGGGCGGGGGGCTTATCGGAATCTGTAAGCCCCCTTTAACAAGGGGACCCCCAGATCCCGGCCCCCCCCGTGTGAAATGGTAAGGGGGTACAAAAGTACCCCTACCATTTCACTAAAAAACTGTCAAAAATGTTAAAAATGACAAGAGACAGTTTTTGACAATTCCTTTATTTAAATACTTCTTCTTTCTTCTATCTTCCTTCATCTTCTGGTTCTTCTGGTTCTTCTGGCTCTTCTGGTTCTTCCTCCGGCGTTCTCGTCCAGCATCTCCTCCGCGGCGTCTTCTATCTTCTTCTCCTCGAGCCGCTCCGCACCCATGGCATGGGGGGAGGCTCCCGCTCTTCTCTTCTTCTTCATCTTCTTCTCTTCTTCTCTTCTGCATTTTCTTCTCCGGGCCGCTCCGCATCCATGCTGGCATGGAGGGAGGCTCCCGCTGTGTGATGGCGCTCCTCGTCTGACAGTTCTTAAATAACGGGGGGGCGGGGCCACCCGGTGACCCCGCCCCCCTCTGACGCACGGGACATGACGGAACTTCCCTGTGGCATTCCCCGTGACGTCACAGGGAAGTCCCGTCAAGTCACCGTGTGTCAGAGGGGGGCGGGGTCACCGGGTGGCCCCGCCCCCGTTATTTAAGAACTGTCAGACGAGGAGCGCCGTCACACAGCGGGAGCCTCCCTCCATGCTAGCATGTGTGAGGAGCGGCCCGGAGAAGAAAATGAAGAAGAGAAGAAGAAGAGAAGAGCGGGAGCCTCCCCCCCATGCCATGGGTGCGGAGCGGCCCGAGGAGAAGAAGATAGAAGACGCCGCGGAGGAGATGCTGGACGAGAACGCCGGAGGAAGAACCAGAAGAGCCAGAAGAACCAGAAGATGAAGGAAGATAGAAGAAAGAAGAAGTATTTAAATAAAGGAATTGTCAAAAACTGTCTCTTGTCATTTTTAACATTTTTGACAGTTTTTTAGTGAAATGGTAGGGGTACTTTTGTACCCCCTTACCATTTCACACAGGGGGGGGGGCCGGGATCTGGGGGTCCCCTTGTTAAAGGGGGCTTCCAGATTCCGATAAGCCCCCCGCCCGCAGACCCCCACAACCACCGGCCAGGGTTGTGGGGATGAGGCCCTTGTCCTCATCAACATGGGGACAAGGTGTTTTGGGGGGCTACCCCAAAGCACCCTCCCAATGTTGAGGGCATGTGGCCTGGTATGGTTCAGGAGGGGGGGGGGCCGCACTCTCGTCCCCCCCTCTTTTCCTGCGGCCTGCCAGGTTGCGTGCTCGGATAAGGGTCTGGTATGGATTTTTGGGGGGACCCCACGCCATTTTTTTTGGTTTTTTTTGGCGCGGGGTTCCCCTTAAAATCCATACCAGACCTGAAGGGTCTGGTATGGAATTTAGGGGGACTCCCACGTCATTTTTTTTTTTTTTAATTTTGGTTCGGGGTTCCCCTGTGGGGAATTCACATGCCGTTTTTATCAATGAACTTCTATGTGTATTGTCGGCAATGCAATAGCCGCGGGTAGTTTTAAATGAGTTTTTTCCTTCAAAATGTCATTTTGCTGTCAGACTGTTCTAAACACAGGAAACATGCGCCCCTTTACAGGCATACTATAGACACCCCCCAGGTCTGAAATTTAAAGGGATATTACACTTTTATTGTTTGACTTTAAGCATTATTAAAATCACTGCTCCTGAAAAAACGGTCGTTTTTAAAACTTTTTTTTGCATTGATCCATGTCTCCTGGGGCAGGGCCTGGGTCCCCAAACACTTTTTATGACAATAACTTGCATATTAGCCTTTAAAATGAGCACTTTTGATTTCTCCCATAGACTTTTAAAGGGTGTTCCGCGGCATTCGAATTTGCCGCGAACACCCCAAATTGTTCGCTGTTCGGCGAACTTGCGAACAGCCAATGTTCGACTCGAACTCGAAGCTCATCCCTAGCTGTGATGATCTCTTCCTGGAGTTTTAGGAAAGAGCCAATTGGAGTAAGTATACAGACACATTTTGTACCAGCATCTGGCCTTACGGGCAACTAAGTATGGTTGTTGAAGTCCACCCCTCCCATTTTAAGGTTCTATTCGTGGACACAGAGGGGCTTCTCAACACCAGTCGCCATAATTTGGACTGCCGTGTATGCATGAATGGAAGACAGAACGAAAACGTTCCATTTGTCCTTCCATCTCATTGCAAGCATATCATTGGACCTCAAGCTCTCTCCCCCAGTCTAGGTCTGGTATCTACAAGCCATTAGGGAAAGCCTCGGTGACTAGATCACACAGTGCCACATGCACCAATTTGTAATTGAAAGAGGTGTCTAAAAAGTGACATGCTTGTATAAATGTTGTCCACATATAAATGGTACCCTTTTCCGAACAAGGGTGACACCAAGCCTCAGACAATCTTGCCACTGCTCCCTATGTAGTCTGGGCAGTTGGGGGGCTCCACGCTATCTTTTCCCTCATAAACCAGGAAACAATTTTTTTAACCTGTTGCCCTGTCACAGTGCTTATACATCTTGACCCCGTATCTGGCACACTTGCTGGGGAGAGGCTGTTTGAACATAAGGTGGCCAGAAAACTTAATCAGGGACTCGTCAATGCAAACATCTTGATGAGGAATAAACCAGGCTGCAAATTGTTGGTTGAAGTGGTTTACAAGGGGCTGAATTTTGTGGAGCCAATCGTATTCAGGGTCACCCCGAAGACAAGAGAGTTCATTGTCGTTGAAGTGCATGAACTGCAAAATTCGCTCGTATCGATTCCTGGCCATGGCAGCAGAGAACACGGGCATATGGTGAATTGGGTCAGTGGACCGATATGACCGCAACTCACTCTTTTTAGTAATGCCCATGAGAGGGGATAGGCCCAGAAAGGTCTTAAATTTGGGAACCGTTATAGGTCTCCAGCCAAATTCTCTGGCAAGGGTGGATTTGCGGCGATAAATTAGCATATAAATTGCTTTGGTCCACAATAGATCTGTACAGATCTTCCATGATAAAAAAAAAGCTCATAAAAGTCAAAGAAAGTAAAATATGCTGTTTCCACTTTCTTCTTCTGGGATTCTGGGTTGGCCAGTGAATGGGGGAAGTAAAGGCACTGCAGAAGTGGTGGACTGCCAATCTGGATTTGCAAGCGCATCAGGAAGGGAACTATGGGCTCTACGGGCCTGTGTTTGAATTCTCGTTGGCTGCGGGGCACTACTTGTGCTAGCCACCGCACCAGCTTGAACTGCAGTTATAGGACTTGCCACGTTACCAAGTGATACTGCAGTGCTGGTTTGTCTACGACCAGGATGTACTAGGCTGCTGGTGCTTGCCAGTTCACCAGAAGGTTGAGCGGCACTAGTACTGGCTTTCTGCTGCATATGAGAACTATGTGGTTGTTGCACCTCAGCAACATTAGAACAGGTTCGGGTACGCCTAACCTTAGCAGGGACCTCCACTGTGTCGTCAGAGCTATCTGTCAGGGTGCTGCTGCTCTCTACAGGTTCGTATAGTGAGCCTGAATCAGATTGTGATTGACAGTGAGGCCTCCCCTGCGTTCTCATCTGTCATGCTCAGTATCCTGTAGGCCTCTTCACTGGTGTACCTTTTGTTTGACATTTTGGCCACTAAATTTACAGGTATAGCTAGTGTGACTCACAGGTAAAAAAAGGCACCTGGTTTATCAGAGACTGCTTGAATCGCTGCAAAAACAATTTTTCAGGCCTAACTCTGCTAATGCTGCAGTGTTGTGTGCTGTGTTTTGTAAAGTGACAGTGATCTATTGATCCTGCACTTTGGGTGGGCTGGGCAGAGGGTCTAAATGCAGGTGCTGGCAGGTGTCTGGGCTGATCCTGCCTACGCCGCGTTTTTGGGAACACTATACTACTGGGGACACTAGTATAGATCTGATCAGATCAAAGATATTGATCCGTTCAGACACTATACTATTAATGGTGGTGTATGGTGTGTGCATGTGTGTTAGTGCTACCGGCAATCAAAGGGTTAAAATCTGACGCTGACACGAACACCTAACTGATGTCACCCGTGACACTAATACAGTGATCAGTAAAGAGATCTGTACACTATACTAATGACACAGTGACAGGGAGTGAAAGGGTTAACTGGGGCAATCGAGGGGTTAATCCTTAATTAGGAAATATATAGGGGTACCCTAAACCTATCTGGGCCTACCACTAACTGCCCTAACACTGTTTAGTGTCACAAGTGACACCAATACAGTGATCAGTGAAAAATCTGAAAGGTGCACTTGGTGACCCTGTGATAGGGAGTGAAAGAGATAACTGGGGGGGCGATCAAGGGGCAATCAGAGGGTTAAAAGTGTGCCTAAGTGTCCTGGTGTCAGTGTAGTGCTTGGTGTACTCACTGTAGATGTAGATGTCTACTCCCCGCACGCTGGAACCGAAAAGGGTTCCACGAGGGGAGATGACATCACTTCCTCTACCTGTGTTTACATTACATAGGCAGAGGAGGCTTTTCATTCACCAGGACCAATTAGCAGGTCCAGGTCAGAAATCATTGGCCTAGATCAGTTCTGAAACTAATCCGATTGCCGCGGGACGTTGGTCTGTGCAGTCGAGCCGCCTTGACGCAGTATATATGCGGAAGGCGGTTGGCAAGTGGTTAAAATAATCCTTATCTAGGACCAGACATGTCGGTCTGAGGCTCCGCACCATGGGAGAACAAATAGCCATCCTCTGCTTACATCCAGCCCAATACCACATACCTGCCACTCCCACACATTCTGGTTAGGCTCCTGCACACCAGGCGATGGTCCTCACTCCCGCCCGGCAGAAGCAGAAGCCCAAAACAAAATCTATCACGGCTCACCATGCTCTGCAAAGCTTCGGCAACCAACTTTCCAGGTTGGCTCTGCACCTCCAAACCTCCTTAAACAATTTGAGAAGATGCTCACAAGAGCATTAAAGCAGACATCTGACCACATCAGGCTGTCCTGTGAGATAAGGGAATTAGGACAGCGTACAGCAGACCTTGAACAAAAAACAGATTACTTTCAAGCCACTCCTCAGTCTCCACAACTACCACCACCCAGCTCTTCACCGGACAACTCTAGTCGTCAATCTGCCTCTTATTCGCCACAGAAATCTCAATCCACTTCTGGTTCCAGTGGTCAGTTAGGCTCCCACAAGCGGGCCACTTCAGAGAAACCCGCATCCAATTTGCATAGGTGTGAACCCAGCCTTACACCTATTTGGTCTTTGTTTGGTCATTGCCCACTCCAATGGATTCACCTCTCTTTTACCCAGTTTGTCCCTTTTACAGTTTTTGCCATCATTACCTTACCCCCACACCTGTCTTGTGGCATTATTCTATCCCAATTACTACTGCTAACTCGACTGGAGGCACGTTAATTATCTCCTAAAGTAAACTATGTTTTTCAAACTGCAACACCAACATTACTTTTCAGATGCTTTTTGTTTGGTCCTGTTTTTTTCTTAATGTAAGTTTTTCACCATGACCCCTCGGAACGCTTTCAATTTTTGCAGATTCTCTCCTAGTCCCCAGTATTGGTCTCTGTATAGCGATATACACGCGTATTGTCCTGAGTGCTCAGGGTACTATGTTAATAATACATTTCATTATTGTTCTGGCATACTTTGCTGCTCTTGCCTTAACAACACAGCATAAGGCATTATTATTACCTACAATGTATTTTTTGTTTGTTCTTACTTAATGTTGACTACGTTAGGTGAGTAGCTCGTTCATTGCCCTCCACAACCTGATTCCTACTGGTTCCACAGTACCAGACCCCCCCTTTTTTTTTCTAACCACCATATGTGCAGTTTGACCTTATTGGCAGCTAATGGAACTGCTCTGAATCGAATGCCCTTCTCTTCCTGTGTAGGTAGCCTGGTTACTATCGGCTCAACTTTGAACCTCAGGGGTTCCTTCTCTTTTCATTACCTTGTGCCTTACTCTCCTCACGTCTCAAGCTCTCTTCATCCCTCCATTCCTTTTTTCCACCCCTACTCCCCACCCAACCCACTCTTACCACTCCCCCCAATTTATCTCCCTAGCTCCTTTGAACCCCCCTGATTTTCATCCCACCGTATCCTGCTCTGACCGGCCTGATCGGCCATGTCTAACAGCTGACACATTTTTTACAGCTGTGTGGTCCCCATGAGAGTCACTGTGTCCCCCCAACTGTCCATAAGTTCCACAAATTGGACTCCATTTGGACAATTTTTTTGTCCCACAGATGTAGCTTTTTTTCACAGTCTGCTGGACACAATCTTTTTCTCTCGTGGCCTCCCTTGGGCTGTGAATCTGGCTGCTTTTCTCAAGTTTGTACTCTTTTCACCTTTAACACCCTTTTTTTCTTTTCCATTCTCTCCGCCTTACCTCTTCCCCCCAGACTTCAGCTGCAGAGAGACTTCAGATGGGCCTTACTTCTCTATTCCATGCCTACTTTACCCCATGGGTCCCCTAAACGTGCTCATCCTTAATGTACAAGGGTTCAACACTTCGCGAAATCAGACTAAAGCATTTTGATCTTTTGCATCCCTTAAAGCCCATGTGGTATGCCTGCAGGAGAGTATTTACAGCCTCAGCCTCTACTAAGCATAGAGGTGTCCTTATAGCCCTTAACCGCAACACCACTTTCACACCCATGGTGGAAATCAAAGATCCGAAGGTCGTTACCTTATTTTGATGGGCTTTTTATTGGAAGTTGAAATCGTGTTTGTGTCCTATTATGCCCCCAACGAAAACCCTCTCCCATTCCTTTCCCACCTATCGGTCATAGACTCTCACAAGCGCGGATCACTTCTTGTTTGTGGAGACTCTAACCTTATCCTATACCCTTTTTTAGACAAATCACCACAGACTCCCATTACCAATGCTTCCAAAGTAACTTACCAACAACTTTTACACCTCTTCTCCTTAACTGGTTCCCGACTGGCTCACGCAGATTTACTGCAGCACAATGGCTCTCCTGGGCGCAATCCGTATATATACGGGTTTCCCTTTTAAGAGCCGCCAGAGGAGAGGAGACAGATCGTGTGTTCCTACTAAGTAGGAACAACAATCTTTCTCCTCTCCTAGTCAGTCCAATCCCCTCACAGTTAGAACACACCTAGGGAGCACACAGTTAACCCCTTGATTACCCCTTCCCTGCCAGTGACATTTACACAGTAATCAGTGCATATTTATAGTATACCGATCGCAGTATGTACCAAAACTGTCCGATCTGCTCGTCGCAATGTCGCAGTACCACTAAAAACTACAGATCACTAGTAAAAAAAATTTAAAATGGCATAAATCTTTCCCATAGTTTGTAGACGCTATAACTTTTGCGCAAACCAATCAATATATGCTTATTGCGTTTTTTTAACCAAAAATATGTAGAAGAATATATATTGGCCTAAACTGATGAAGAAATTTGTTTTTTAAAAACATTTTTGGGGATATTTATTATAGCAAAAAGTAAAAAATAGTTTTTTTCAAAATTGTCGCTCTTTTTTTGTTTATAGCGCAAAAAATAAAAACCGCAGAGGCGATCAAAAACCACCAAAAGAAAGCTCTATTTGTTGGAAAAAAGGACGCAAATTTTGTTTGGGTACAGTGTCGCATGACCGCACAATTGTCAGTCAATCGCGCAGTCTTGCCAAATTGTAAAAAGTGCTCTGGTCAGGAAGGGGGTAAAATCTTCCGGGCTTAATAGACTAAAGGCACGAACATCACCCCGCTAGATGTCAACACACACACTAGTCTTATCCACACAAATCTTTCTCCTGGATAGACCACATATTCTTTACTATTGGATCCTCTCCCTTACTTCTTTCCTCGGCCATTCACCCATTCCCACGGACTGATCACAGTGCAGTCTGTCCTCCTTGGTACCTACCTCCAAAGACCCAACATGGTGTATAAAAGATAGACATGTGCACACTGAAATATTTCGTTTCGGAATTTCGTTTTCGTCCAAAAAATACATTTATTTAGTTACTCCCGAAATTCGTTTTTATTTATTTCGGTTTTCGTTAAAAATTGCATTCGTCCGAAAATCCTAATTAAGGTCGAATCTGTCATTGAATGCTTATGGTGTCTGTCGAATGTTCAAAGAAGATTCGACGGAGCAGCTAAACTGTGCAACGCCATATAGTTTACCTGCTCCGTCGAATCTTCTTAGAACTTTCAACAGACACCATAAGCCAAAGTACTGTGTACTTAGTTCTAGCTATTTTACTGCTCCTCCTCTTTGGTTACAATCAGCCAATAACATTCATCATCATCATTATTTTTATTTATCTTTCCTCCCCTACGTCGAATCTTTCCTCCCCTACGTCGAATCTTTCCTCCCCTACGTCGAATCTTTCCTCCCCTACGTCGAATCTTTCCTCCCCTACGTCGAATCTTTCCTCCCCTACGTCGAATCTTTCCTCTCTACGTCGAATCTTTTCTCTCTGTGTAGAATAATCTTGGACTAATAGAGCTAAGGTTAGGCACATTCGACCACAGGTTTGATGGACAGATTGTTATTGTCATCATCATGTCGAATCTCCTATCTATATCGAACTGTTGTAGCAACGAAAACGAAAATAAAGCATTTGTTTATGTCGGATCTTTCGTTTTTCGGACTCTGCACTTTCTTTATCGTTTGTTAAAACGATAACGAAAATACCTGAAATTCGGACGAAAATGCATTCGGACGAAAACGAATGCACATGTCTAATAAAAGACAGTATACTTTCTAACCCTAATCATTGCTTGAAAATAGCAACAGTACTTATGGATTATATTTCAGTTAACTCAACACCTAAGGTTTCCTTTCGGACGGTCTGGGAAGCGCATAAACCTGTGATACCCAGTACATGTATTAGCTTAGCCTGCCATCTCCGAAAGGAGAAACAACGCCTTCACAATCACCTAAATTAAGCCTTTCGACAGGCTCATGAGGCATTTTAAACTGATCCTACTCCACTTGCTAGACAACTACTTGACAAGACTAGACTTGAACTTGATCTCTTTCTCACCGATTCTGCAGAAAAATCCCTCTGCAAATCCCACCACAAGATTTATACCAAAGCGAATAAGTCCAATATCTTCTTGGCCCTAGCCCTACGTAGGATTGGCCGAACATCAAAACCGATTCGCTTAAAACTTTCTAGAGAGAATTATTATAGCAACCCCTTAAAAGTGGTTCAGGAATTCCTAAGACACCTAACACATCTTTACTATGCCCCTGACCATTTTTATCCCTCTCAAGCAGACTCCTTACTCACCTGAATATCCCTCCCCAAACTCCCAGCTCAAAAATGCGAGGAGCTCGACAAACCCATCACTAGTACGGAAATCTTGGCAGCTATTAAAAAATCAAAAGCCTTGTAAACGTCCTGGCCCAGATGGCCTCTCGGCTACTTATTATAAGAAATTTGCCAATCTCCTTTCCCCGTTACTAGTTGATACATTTAACTCCATCCTAAAAGGCCAAACCTTCTGACTTGAAACCCAGACAGCTGTCATAACTATGTTACCTAAACCCCATACTGATGATACATCGTGTTCCAACTATAGGCCCATCTCCCTCCTCAACCTCGACATTAAATTATTAGCAAAAATGCTCTCCTGCCGCTTAAACCTTTTCTCTTGGCCCATGCAGCACGTTCTCATAAAATACCTTCCTGTTTTGTATCCTTAGGTATAAGAAAAGCATTTGACACAGTCTCATGGCCTACTTACATTTTATACTACGCTGCTGGGGCTTCTAACATTGGATTTGTCCCTATATAACAATCCCAGGGCACATGTCTGATACGCAGGCCATAAATCTAAACCAATCAAAGGTGGACTCCAGGCAAGGTTACTCACTCTCATCCCTCCTATTTGCATTGGCCATAGAACCCTTGGCTCTCCTGATCCGAATATTCGTGGACTGGAACTCGGTGGGCACCACCAAAAACTCTTTGCGGACAATGTCCTACTCTTTATGTCTTTCCCCCTTATTTCTACCCCCAACTACTTTACCTCTTAGATCAATTTGGTTAGAATTTCGGGTCTTCAGGTCAACACACAAAAATCTTCTGCCCTCAATGTCTCTCTTCCCCCCACCCTCCTTGACCAGCTGAAAGCAGTCCTCCCTTTTTCATGGTCCTCTAACCACCTCACCTACCTTGGAATAAAACTGACTGCATATCCTAATAATTTATTCTCCGCAAATTATCCCCCTATGTTAACTCATCTTTCTGTTCTGATGTCCAAACAGTCTTCTTTACTCCTAGTTTGGCTAGGCAAGATCACAGCAGTCAAGATGACCATCTTGCCGAAGATTTTAGATTTATTTAAGAGTTCTACCCACTCCTGTACCAGCCTATTACCTTCACCAACTACAACTCCGTGTTTCGACATTTAGGGCTCGCACTGCCCTCGCCTCACACTCCAGGCCCTATGGACCCCTAAATTACAAGGGGGCCTAGGCCTCCCCAATTTCCCTAAATACTACTATGCATCACAGTTAGCCTCTCTACCGAAATATCATGCCTCCATGGAAATGGAATCTCTGTCGACTGTGATCCCCTCTCTGTTTCAAACCTTTTTTGGGTGTATTCCTTGGACCGTCGGTCATTAAGTAACACGGTGACATGTCACTCTCCTACTCTTTGGGACTGTCTTAAAAGCTGTTTAAATCTTCACACAACCCTCTACTTTCCTTTTTACGCAATCCCACATTTTACCATGCATGGTCTTCCCCATTATCTTTTTCTAATTGGTCAGCGGCTGGTCTTCTCAAAGCCCATCATTTTATGACACTCACGGGCATTAAACCGTTTCAGTCATTTCGTGAAACTTATGCTTTACCACCTTCTGAGCTTTTCTGCTACCTTCAACTAAAACATTTTTTTATACTCCTTTATTTTTATGCTTTTTCATACATATAAATACACCGCCTCTCAAGAGGCTAATACAATTAAAAAAAAACTGACAGACTCCATGGCAGCCAACGTGTGGGTTTAGTCCCGCCTCTACTACCCTATAGGACACTACTCCCATAAATCTTTGCTCCTCACCAGCAGCCGTGTTCTTTTTTTGTCCTCCTCCGAAGGACCAAGCTAAATGGTCTTCCTACCCGAAGATTAATTTTCTCCACTGCGATCAGATCTGTGACAGCAAGAGGGTAATAGGATGAACATAGAGGAATTTATTGGCATAATATGCAAGCATACACGTTGTAACCGTAGAGTACATACAGTCAAACAATACATGCATAATTAAATAAGTAAAAATATATAATTAGATGAGGTATAACATACATTGTAATGTTCATACAATTGATAGATAGATAACAAGGTACAAGGTTAAAAAGTTGAATAATGATGACTCAGGATACCATATTCACAAATTCCCTAGTGCACCACAAGCAATTTGGGTAACATAGATATTAAAACGATAATGCCTGCTGGACCTAAGGCCTCATTGAACCTGCGGGGGGAGTAGAATAAGATAAAACTGATGGGGACAGATAGGACAGTAGAACACGGCAATTGATGGCTCAACGCGTTTCGTGGCTTCCATGCCACTCGTCAGGAGCAAGCACGTGTAAATCTAGAAAAATATGGGGATAAAATGAGCAAAAGAAAATTAAGAAACAAAAAACAATGGGGGGGCGTGGTATACAGCCCCCGCTGCTGATATGAAGATATGTACTCACTACGAGACTAGGCACTGATAGATAGGCGGCGGGACCCCGTGAGCCATCCAGGTAGGCCTAACATTGTCCTCACTCACCCCCACTATCTTTCACCTTCTCAGGTACCCTCGGTCCCCATGCCTGCCCTGGTTGGCGCCCGCTTTCGTCCCTGCGGGGCTCCCCGCCTCGGCTCCCGGTTGGGCCTACCTGGATGGCTCACGGGGTCCCGCCGCCTATCTATCAGTGCCTAGTCTCGTAGTGAGTACATATCTTCATATCAGCAGCGGGGGCTGTATACCACACCCCCCCCCATTGTTTTTTGTTTCTTAATTTTCTTTTGCTCATTTTATCCCCATATTTTTCTAGATTTACACGTGCTTGCTCCTGACGAGTGGCATGGAAGCCACGAAACGCGTTGAGCCATCAATTGCCGTGTTCTACTGTCCTATCTGTCCCCATCAGTTTTATCTTATTCTACTCCCCCCGCAGGTTCAATGAGGCCTTAGGTCCAGCAGGCATTATCGTTTTAATATCTATGTTACCCAAATTGCTTGTGGTGCACTAGGGAATTTGTGAATATGGTATCCTGAGTCATCATTATTCAACTTTTTAACCTTGTACCTTGTTATCTATCTATCAATTGTATGAACATTACAATGTATGTTATACCTCATCTAATTATATATTTTTACTTATTTAATTATGCATGTATTGTTTGACTGTATGTACTCTACGGTTACAACGTGTATGCCTTTGTCTGTTGGCGCCGTCATGCGCAGTTGTTGTATCCACACTCGTGGGCTATGGGGGAGGTATCTGTGCCGTTGCCGGACAGCTGTCCGACTTGCGGTGCTCCTCCCCCTGCTACACGGCGTGACGTTGGTGGGCGGCCCCGCGACGGCGTTATATGGACGCTCTCCGGGGCGGTCTGGGCATTCGAGGCTCTCCGCACATCCGACCTCACACCAATTGGGAATTCTCCCCCCTCTGGGGCCCCAATCTTCCTCCTCAGGTACACCCTTCACTCCCCTTTGGCTGTCACTGCACTGGTTGTCCTTGACTCGTCCTTCACGCCCTACCCACTCCCACTGCCTCCCTATCTATATCCCCACTGGTTTTCTTTCTACTTCTCACAATATGGCTGCGGTGTTCCTTCCCTATCTCCTCTCCCCTAACATTGTCCTCACTCACCCCCACTATCTTTCACCTTCTCAGGTACCCTCGGTCCCCATGCCTGCCCTGGTTGGCGCCCGCTTTCGTCCCTGCGGGGCTCCCCGCCTCGGCTCCCGGTTGGGCCTACCTGGATGGCTCACGGGGTCCCGCCGCCTATCTATCAGTGCCTAGTCTCGTAGTGAGTACATATCCTCATATCAGCAGCGGGGGCTGTATACCACGCCCCCCCCCATTGTTTTTTGTTTCTTAATTTTCTTTTGCTCATTTTATCCCCATATTTTTCTAGATTTACACGTGCTTGCTCCTGACGAGTGGCATGGAAGCCACGAAACGCGTTGAGCCATCAATTGCCGTGTTCTACTGTCCTATCTGTCCCCATCAGTTTTATCTTATTCTACTCCCCCCGCAGGTTCAATGAGGCCTTAGGTCCAGCAGGCATTATCGTTTTAATATCTATGTTACCCAAATTGCTTGTGGTGCACTAGGGAATTTGTGAATATGGTATCCTGAGTCATCATTATTCAACCTTTTAACCTTGTACCTTGTTATCTATCTATCAATTGTATGAACATTACAATGTATGTTATACCTCATCTAATTATATATTTTTACTTATTTAATTATGCATGTATTGTTTGACTGTATGTACTCTACGGTTACAACGTGTATGCTTGCATATTATGCCAATAAATTCCTCTATGTTCATCCTATTACCCTCTTGCTGTCACATGCTTCATTTAAAGTCCCAACCTTCCTCCTAGTTATTCCCCTTGTTTTGTGATTTAGATTGGGATGGAAACGCATGACCTTACCAGGTCATGGTTTCACATAAAGTCCCTAGGGATGGAAATGGGTGACCTTACCAGGTCATGATTTCCTCAAAGTCCCTAAAAACCCCCTCCTTTTCTTGCGATCAGATCTGGCTGAGCGATCCTTATGGAACAGGAATCGCATTATTCCAATAAGCCCTAGCTACTAGCAGGGTATGGAAGGGGCATATGGAAGAGGCGCTGATGATGGTGTAGTCCTAGCCACTGGCGGGCAAACCGCGCGTTGGTCATACAGCCTAGCTACTAGCGGGTGGCCTTTGTTGCCCAGAAAAAGTCCGGTCTGTGTTGTCTTACCTTTGGCCTGGTCTCAATCGCAGCAGGAGTGGTGAGTTTGTTCCGTTTATTTTTTTTCTAATGGCAGCAGTTTTTGTGAAATCCTTCCCCTGTTTATGTCTGTTTCCTATTTGTTTTTTCCTGTGTTCTCCCACCGCGATGTCGGGTACAGTGTGGCTGGTAGGCATGGCGGCTGGTTCCTTCTGCATTCCAGCCGCCGTTCGCTTCCTGGTTTTTGTTCTCGCGGCCGTTCTGCGCATGCGTGGATCTGGCACAAGAACGAGGCTTGGTTCGTGCACGCGCGTAGCGGTAACTGTGCGTGCGCACTAGCGAAATGATTGATGCAGACGTGACGTCACAGGGGCGCCAGTTTTTAAATAGAGAAAATAGTCTGCAAGCTTGGGAATGCTTGCAGACTGTTAGCAGTGTCCTCCCCTGGCTCTGGATTTTTGGTGTCAGGTAAGGAAGCCTCTAAAGGACAGGTTTATTAGCCTGTCCTTTACTGCGTTTCTCTTTTTTGATTGGTTGCTTGTCTTTTCAGCCCTGATGGATCCTTCCAGGAGCATGGACGCTTCACCGCCTGCTTGTAGCCAGCCCCCTCGCAACAGGTACATGGTAGGGGGTCCTACCTGGGTTTTGCCTGCGGGGGGGGGGGTTGTGGGACATCAGTTATCTGTTGTCTCCACTAACACAGATGTACCTTGTCTTTTTCTTGTCAGCCCTTCTAGGTCTACTCAGCAACGTAGTTCACACATAAGTGGTTCCTCTAAATCGCATCACCGGCATTCCTCTTCCAGATCTGGACATCACGGTTCCTCCTGGAAATCGAGACACCGTAGCCGGGAACCATCTCGCCCTTCCAAGTCTCACTCCAGTCATGCAGCCGAAGGAGCCTGCTGGGGGTGTAGGGCAAAGGTTCCTATAGGCAAATCCCTCTGTGATACCTGCTACGCAAAAGCAACAGGTGAAAGAGGTGGTACGGACCAGCAACTGAAGTCTCTGGTGGAAAAGATCGTTAAAGAGAGTCTGAAAGAGATAGGGTCCAGCCAACTCCATGTTTCTCCTACAGAGCCTCCATGCCCACCAGTGAGGGATACTCAGGCTCAGGACACTTGGGAGTCCTCTTTACCCAGTCATCTGTCTGCTGTCTCCTCGGATAGTGATTCTGAGGGAGAAGACCCTTATACTGGATTTGGCTTTGACTTGCTTCCTCCTCTGATTAAAGCCATAAAGGAAACTTTAAACTGGGAGGAGCCAGTGACGGCCCCTGCAAAACAGAGGAAATACTTCAAGCAGCTGAAGAAGGAACGTGTCAACTTTCCTTTTTTCTCTGAATTAGATGAAGTTATCACGGACGAGTGGGGAAAGGTAGAGAAGAAGAACTCCCTTCTCTCTAAAATACAAAGGCTTTATCCCTTCAAGGAAGATGAAGTTAAGCAATTGGAGTCTGCCCCTCTAGTGGATGCGGCTGTGATGAGGTTGGTCAGGAATATGACCCTTCCTCTGGAAGACAGGGACTCGTTCAGAGACGCCTTGGATAGACGGATAGACTCTGATTTGAAACGGATCTATCTCACGGCAGGTATGGCATGTAAACCAGCCTTGGCTCTGGCTATGGAGATTTGGTCAGACAACGTGGATGAGACACTTAGAAATGTCTCGGAGGAAGTGGCCAAGAGTTCACCTATTCAGGGATTGAGGTTGGCATCAGCTTTCCTGGGGGAGGCCTCAATTGACATTATCCGCCTGGTGGCTCGGGTTATGTTGTCTGCAGTCACCGCCAAGTGTGCCCTATGGCTTCGTCCTTGGCTGGCAGACCCAGCATCAAAACAGGTATGGTGCCGTATTCCCTTCGATGGGTCCTCTCTTTTTGGCAATAAATTGGATAGTGCCATAACCCGTGCCGCCGGAGGTAAGTCGGGGTTCCTTTCTCAGGACAGGCGGTTACAAGGCCAAAGAAGATCGTTTCCAAGGAAACAGAACCAGGATCGTGCCAAGGAAGCACGTAGTTACAGGCCGGGCCGTGAGTTCTCCAGATCTTGGAAGGCTAGACAGTCATCTTTTAAGAAAACTGCTAAGAGAGGTACGACGGGTGAGAAGGACCTGACCAAGCCTTTTTGAGATTGGGCCCGCCCAGGCAGGCCAGGTGGGGGCTCGTCTTCTCCGCTTTCGGCATGTTTGGGCGGCCTCGATCCAGGACTTTTGGACTGTCAGAACGATCTCCTCAGGTCACACCTGGACTTTCAGCAGTGCTCCCAGGCTCAGGTGTATCCCCACTTCTCTTCCGGCCACAGAAGAAAAAAGGCAAATTCTTTCAGCTTACGTGAAATCTTTATTAGATCAAGGCGCGGCCATTCCTGTCCCAGACGACCAACGTGGCATGGGGATGTATTCTCCTCTCTTCATAGTCCAGAAAAAGAATGGTGCATGGCGACCCGTCATAGATCTGACGCACCACAACCGTTTCATCAAAAAGGAAAGGTTCAAAATGGAAACCCTGTCCACAATTCAACAGTCAGTCCAACCAAGAGACTGGCTCGTCTCTATAGACCTCAAGGATGCTTATTTTCACGTTCCAATAGCAGCAGATTTCCAACGCTTTCTCAGTTTTTCCATAGGCCAACTACATTTACAATTCACATGCTTTCCCTTCGGTCTGTTGACTTCTCCACGGGTCTTCTCAAAGGTCTTGTTGGCTGTTGTGGCTCTACTGAGAACCAGAGGGATCCGTCTTCATCACTACCTGGACGATCTCCTCCTACTGGCTCAAGACAGAGATTGTCTCCTGAAACACAGAGATCAAGTCATCTCAACTCTCCGGGAATTCGGATGGCTCCTGAACCTGGAGAAGAGCCAGTTGGAGCCTTCTCAGTCCCTGGTGTTCCTCTGAGCCCTCTTCAATACAGTAAGAGGCACAATTTCCCTACCCGAGGAGAAGGTTACAATAGTTTGAGACAGGATTCGCCTGGCTCTCTCCTCTTCTCATCTCCATGCCCTCCAGTGTCTGAGGATCATGGCACCATGGTGTCCACAATACCAATGGTAAAATGGGCTCAGTGGAGGATGCATCCTTTCCAGAAGGGATTTCTTCAATGGTCGGGCGGCAAAAATCAGCGCATTTACATCACTCAGACCATGAGGGGTTCCCTCCTCTGGTGGCTTCAAAGAGAAAATCTATGCAAGTGTCACTCCATCCTTCCCATCACGTGGATCACAGTGACATCAGATGCCAGTGACAGAGGTTGGGGTGCTCATTGCCTAACAGAAGTGGCTCAAGGCCCCTGGGATTTTCCAGCTTAGAGATTGGTGTTGAATATCCTAGAGTTACGTGCAGCCTTCCAGGCACTGTTGGCATTTCGCCATCTGAAAACAGGGGCATCTGTATTACTCAGACTGGACAATACAGCGGCAGTAGCCTATATAAGGAAACAAGGGGGTACCAAAAGCCTGTCTCTGCTACAAGAGGTGGAACCAATAATGGTCTGGGCTCCGAAGAATCTGGTCAACCTAACGGCAACATTTGTTCCGGGGATTCTCAATGTCCAAGCGGATTTTCTCTTACAAGTCCACTTGGACAACAACGAGTGGTCTCTCCACGAGGATGTGTTCAAATGGATCCCAACATTGGGGATCTCTACAGAAGTCAATCTCTTCACCTCCCCGTGCATCAAGAAGCTAGCAAGGTACTACGCAAGGTTCCGGGATCCACAAGCCTACGGGATAGACGCACTGACAGAGCGTTGGTGGTTTCACAGAGCATATGCCTTCCCTCCGACACCTATTGTCTTCCAGTTCCTGCGGAGGCTCAGGTGGGAGGAGGTGGGGATAATAGCCATAATTCATTACTGGCCCAACAGGCCTTGGTTTCCTCTCCTATCACTCCTCAGCTTCCTAGAACCAGTTCCTCTTCCGACCAGATTGGATCTACTCTCCCAAGGCACGATTCTTCACCCGTGCCCAGCTCACCTACAGTTGAGGGCTTGGTTCTTGAGAGGGGAAGGTTGGAAGCACTGGGTTGCCCTAAGGAAGATATTCCCACACTTCTGAATGCAAGAAGACGAAGCACTAACACAGTATATGAGCGAATTTGGACTAAATTCTCGACCCATACATCTTCTAGAGCTAAGTCATGTGGCACACCTGCAGTTCAGGACGTCTTGAGTTTCCTGCAATCAGGCCTGGATTTGCCCTTATCTGTCAGTTCACTTCGTGTACAGGTCTCAGCAATCTCAGCCTTTACTGGGGTGTCGTGGGCCACACTTGCCCTTATTCAACAATTTGAGCAATTAGCCTGAGGCCTCAAAGGAACCCCAGATTCCCCAAATGGGATCTTCCTCTAGTTCTTGAGTTCTTCTCACAACTCGATAAACCACTGTCTGTCAGAGAGCTTACTATCAAAACTGCATTTTTGACTGCCATCACCTCGGCAAAGAGGGTGTCCGAAATCCAGGCTTTAAGATCAAAGGAACCTTTCTTAACCTTTTTTCCGGACAGAGTGGTTCTAATTCCGATGCTAGGGTCAAACCCTAAGGTCGCCTCAATCTTTCATGAGAACCAAGAGATCTCACTTCCTACCTTTAGATCTGCCGGAAATTTGGAAATACATCCACTCGATGTTGGTGTCTCCTTGAAACAATATCTAGAAGTAATGGCTCCCTTCCGTCAGTCGGATTATCTTTTTGTTTCGTTCTATGGGAAGAACAGGGGGCTCCGAGCCTCAGTCAGATCCATTGCTGCATGGGTTGTACAGGCAATTCAATGGGCATATAGAGAGAAGGGCTTGGCTCCTCCTGAGGCGGTAACAGCGCACTCAACTAGAAGTCTTTCCAGGAGTTGATCAGAGGGAGGAGTCGGATGTGGGCAGCTCACCTGACGCGATGCTGAGCCCAGGAGGCTTGGGATCCCCTCCCTGAGACGCCGACCTATGCATAGCTAGGGCCGGCGCGTCCCTTCTCCCGTCTGCTCTGCTGCTCGTCTCCCCCCCCCCCCTGCCCCGCTGTATCTCCCTATGGGGGAGCTGACCTCCTGGCCGTCTGCCTGCATCGTCTGTTCCGCCGAAGACTGGCGGTTTACAGTCTCCCCGTAGCCTGCTCCAGCCTCCGCTGCCTCTTCGTTCACCTCTTGTCTACACAGGAATGCCGTTGCTACGGAGACGCCGCGCGGCTGATTGAAGGAACCGAAGCGGCAGGGAGCTGTGTGCACCCGTCCCCTGGCTGCCTCTCTTAAACCCGCCTGAGAAATACGTTGCTCCCAGTGTGGGGGGCTCTGGGCTAAGGTAAAAAGGATTGGACTTTTAAAAAAAAAAAAAGGAAAAGGAAAAAGGAAAAAAAAAAAAAAAAACACCAAAACAGGAAAAAAATAAAATAAAAAATAAATACTAGAGGAGAGAGCCTGGAAATCGCAGGAAGGGGTAAGTGCTGCTAACCCCAGTTTTATCCCAGTAAGGGGGAAAATTGAAGGTAATAAAGGAAAAATAACAGCCTCCAGAACAGAACGGAGAAAGAGGAAGACGGGCAAGTAATATAAGTTTATGCTGTATCTTTGGTTTGACTACTCTGTCTTATATGTGTGGATTGTGTGGATAGTGTGGATTGCATATGGCCTGGTGAAGATGATGTATCCTATAATACAGTTAAACACTGTATAAATACGGTCTGAAGGTTTCGTTTAAGAGGGTGTGCCCCCAGAGGAAAAAGATAATAATTAAAAAAAAAAAACGGGGACGTTTTAGTAAATTATATCTAAACCTACACCTCATGACCACATATAATATAACATCTTTGGACCAGGCGGAAAGGGGACTAGCTCTATCCATATAAAAGAAAAAAAAAGAGGATTGTTGTAACTCAAGTTGTGTATAGAGGAAAATCTGTCTGACCACACACCAAGGAACACCTGTGATACATATCTATGCATAGAGTATAATTGTGGATTTGGTTGTATAAACATTCATTCCGAGTAAAAAGGCTGTTTTGTGCTATCAACATATTTTTCATCCCTCACTGCTAATATATAGCCCAGGGGAGGAGGTCATCGCTCCTGTGAGAGCAGAGGACTGAACGCTTGGGAGGGGGTACCCTGCTGGGGGGACAGGATTTACCACCCTGTCCCAGCCGGACCAGGGCTACAGTGAAAAAAAAAGGGGGACAGTTACAAAAATTATCTGTCAGGGCGTTGAACCACTTGGATAAGACGGCCCTAATTATACAGAGGGGAGGTGGTGGGCTGTTTAGTCGCTAAGCAGCAGTAATTAAGTCGAATAAATTATTTTGGTGGCCAATCTAGTCGGGGGTTTGCGGTATCAACACGTAGAGATCGAATAAGGGCCCTCAGCAAAAGGGTCCTCTGGGGCCGGACTCTTTAACCGTTCCCAGAACAAGGATTGGTGGAGATGTTTGTCTAGAGACTCAGGAGCCCTCTTTTGACAGATATCTTAAGCCTGGGTCAGATCTGTTAAAGGAAGCAGGAGCTCCCTGGGACCTAGAAGTGAGCCCCTGGAACACGGTAGGCGGCCGGAGCAAAAAAGCCTGATTCAAGAGCAGTTCTAGGAAAGAAATGAAAGGTAAAACCACGAAAGGAGCGTCTGCTAACACTGCTAACCCATCCAGGACAAGTGCAAGCCCGGGAACCATTAGAAAGTACATGGTGCAGGATTCCGGCAAGAACAGTCCAGGCAAACAAAAAGAGACCAAAATCAAAACACCTGAGTGCACCCCTAGGATAGGGACAAGAAGACAGACAGTAGAGGCAGATATCCACATAGGAAGCAGTGAAATAACTGAAGAGGGAACAATGGAACCCCAGCAAAAAAAACTACTCCCCACTAAAAGTGAAATGGCGGAAGTGTTTGCCAAACTGGAAGTAACTATAAAGGGGGAAATAGGCTCTCTCCGAGAAGAGATGAATCATATGTTGCAAAGAGTGGAAGAAGCAGAAACAAAGATGGATAAACAAAATGAAGAGATAAAGGAACTTAAATCCCAGATGGAAGAGCTACAAAGAGAACAGAGGAATATACGTTACAGAGCGGAAGACCAGGAAAATAGAAGTAGAAGGAAGAATTTACGGATCAGGGGCTTGCCGGAACCACAAGGGGGAACCGAAGACCTACAAGAAGTAATGGACGAAATATTTGGGAGAATGGTGTACACTCCGGAGAATGTGAAAAAAATAAAGTTCGAGAGAATACACAGGATAAGAAAACCGGCAGAAATAAAGGGTGAGGTCCCAAGAGATGTCATCGCAAGATTTCACAAGTACAGCGACAAAGAGAAAGTCAAGGAAAATCTGAAAAAGAACCACCCAGTGAAGTACGGCGAGACAAAGTTGCAGATATTTCCGGACCTGGCAGCAGAAACACTAGCTAGGAGAAGAATACTAAAACCACTCCTTGAACAGTTAAAAGTTCATGATGTCCATTATTCATGGGGGTTCCCAGCTTGCCTTACTGGTCGTAAAGACGGCAGATCGGCCACTTTAAGATTCCCAGAAGAAACAGCTAAATTTTGCGATCGATTAGAGGTTCCTCTGGTGGAAATACCGGGTTGGTGGGTTAAAACTGGGGACGTAGAAGTTCATGGGATGCAGCAGGCTTGGAGGCCAATATTTAAAACGAGAAAACCGTAATGGATCAGACATAAGACCAAGCCAAACAAGGTTAAACTAAGATCTGGGGGTGTGTGAGGGATGGGGGGGAGTGGGGGTGGTGGGGTGGTGGGGTGGAGGGGTGGGGGTGGGGGGGACTAACCAGGCTTGGGCACCCCCTAATATCAGGGGGAGCATTGGGAAAGGGGCGGCCCAGTCCGATCTCAACCTCAGGGGGAGAACCGAAGGGGCGGGTGGAGATGGAGGAGCCACGGTTTTTTTCTTGGGCCATGAGAGGGCCTAATATCCCCATGGGGGAAGGGGAGGGAAGGGGGAGCGGGGTGGGTATTGGGAGAGGTTGGAGGGAGGGAGAGGGAACGGGTCGGGGGAATAGGAAGGAGTGGAGGGCCGGTAGGAAAGTACAGCGATTAATTTTGAATTTTGAATCCCCCGGACACCACTCTGCTGCAGGGACTAGGTTAGAACTTCTGTAGGATAGATGAGCAATATTAAAATAATCTCATATAATGTACGAGGTTTGAACGCAAGGGTGAAGTGTATTAATATTCTGCAGGAACTGAAATTCCGGGGGGCTGATGTGGTGTTTCTTCAGGAGACTCATTTTCTCCTGGAGAGGAACCAAAAAATCTTCTCCAAGGACTTTCCAGTTTGGTTCTATGGGGACTCACCCACTCCACGCGCAAAAGGAGTAGCCATCGGGTTTGCCAATGGAGTAAGGTTCGAACTACATGAGAGAAGGACTGACCAAGAGGGTCGGTTTTTGTTCCTAAAAGGGAAACTCAATGGTGTTGAATGTTCACTGGCAAACATTTATGGCCCAAACAAAAACCCACATAATTTTATGATCAGGAGGTTGGCAGAATTTATCGAATTCAAGGAAGGCCTAGTTATAATGGCTGGGGATTTTAATCTGTGTTTAGAGCCGGAGAAGGATAAATCGTCCCATGTGCGGGGGGCAAGTTCGGTCTGGGTCAGTAGAGTGAGAAAGAAAATGCACCAGTGCCAAATGGTGGACGTGTGGAGGACGCAACATGTTGATAGTAGGGATTATACGTTCTACTCCCCCGTACATGGGACTTATTCTAGACTGGACTTCTTTTTGATCGAGCATTGCAGGTTAGAGGAGATCGTTCGCTCAGAGATTGGGGTGGTGACTTTCTCTGACCATGCGCCTGTAGGTTTGACGGTAAACATGAGACAGACCCATAATAAGAGCTTTAGTTGGAAGTTAAATGAAGAACTAATAAATGATAAAGAGATACGGGACTTGGTGTTGAGGGAACTAGAGTTCTATTTTAAAACTAATGAAACAGCTGAAGTTTCAGAGTCAATAATATGGGAGGCCCACAAAGCCTATATCAGGGGGATCCTGATTAAGGTAGGTGCGGAAAAGAAGAGAAAGAGAAGGGAAGATAAACTTGTAATCATGAGTGAAATAGAGGAACTTGAACAGATCCATAAAAAGGAGGGGGGGAAGAAGGTGCTCCTTAGACTTCACAACAAAAGAGAGGCCATGAGAACCCTAATCGAACAAGACACGCGAGAAACGTACAATTTATTAAAGAAAGAGAGATATGTGGGAGGTAATAAACCGGGGAAGTTCCTAGCAAAGATCCTAAAAAAAAGGAAGTCCAACAATTATATTGAGAAAATCAAGACTTTAGAAGGGGAGGTAAAATATAAAACAGGAGAAATTGCCAAAGTTTTCCAAAAGTACTATGAGGGACTGTATTCGATCAACAGCACTACCTCAAAAAGAGAGATAGAAAAAAAAAGGGAAAGAACTAAAGCTTTCTTTCAGGAACTCAGTTTAAAGAAAATAGAAGAAGATATATATAATTTACTTGAGGGTCCCATTACGGAAGAGGAAATTAAAAAAACTTTGAGGGAGACGTCAGCAGGGAAAAGTCCCGGGCCTGATGGTTTCTCAGTAATATATTACAAAAGGTTCCAAGATCTCCTAATTCCTAAACTCTGTACATACATGAACGGGATAGGCACGAAGTGGGAGATGGGAAAAGAGGCGTCAGAAGCAATTATTGCCATCATTTTGAAGGAGGGCAAGGACAGTACTCTCTGTTCTAGCTATAGACCAATAGCGCTCCTAAACGCAGACACGAAACTGTTCGCGAAAATACTGGCAGGGAAAGTGAAGCACATTCTAAATAATATGATACACCCAGACCAGGCGGGATTCATTCCGGGTAGGGAGGGACGGGACAATGGGATCAGAACCCTTATGGTAATTCAAAAAATGAGAGACAGCGGAGCCCCAGGTCTACTCCTGTCAATAGATGCTGAGAAAGCTTTTGACAGGGTAGACTGGGGCTTCATGTTGAGTGTGCTGGAGGAAATAGGATTCGGACCAATTATGATCAGAAGGATAAAGGCACTGTATACATGTCCTTCAGCAAAGGTCAAGGTCAATGGAACGCTGTCAGAACCGTTTAAAATGTCAAACAGAACAAGACAGGGCTGCCCATTGTCCCCCCTTTTGTTTGTGCTGACGCTCGAGCCCTTGCTCGAACGGATAAGGCTCAACCCGGATATTTCGGGGGTTTCGGATGGTGAGGAAGAACACAAACTGGCTGCTTTTGCAGATGACATTTTGTTGTATATTACTAGACCTAGAATAACTCTTCCTAATCTGCTAAAAACTTTGAAAGAATACGGAGAAATATCAAACTTTAAGATTAATCCAATTAAATCTGAAATATTAGAAATTAAGACTGACAAAAAAGATCATATGGCCCACAAAGATTTCCCATTTTCATGGGGAAAAAAGGAGATAAACTACCTTGGGGTAAAAATAACAGGGAATAGAGAGTTACTGTTTCAGGCTAACTTCATCCCCCTCCTAAATGAGATCAAGAGGGAGCTGAATAGAATCACAAGAGGACAGCTGTCATGGGGGGGAAGAATTAATATTATTAAAATGGCAATCCTACCAAAGATTCTATTTAAAATGCAGATGTTACCAATCCCGCTTCCACAAGTATATCTTAAAAAACTGCATTCTCTTATTATTAAATTTATTTGGAGGGGAAAAAAGTCACGTATAAGTTACGACACTTTGGCAAGGGATAAAGAGAAAGGGGGGTGGGGAGCACCAGACATTAGATTATATCACGAAGCAATCACTTTATCTAGAATTATAGACTGGGCAAAAGGAAATAAAGAGAAGAGGTGGGTAAAAATGGAAAATACAATCAGTAAAGTAGAGTTAAGTAAAGTTATCTGGATACCTTCACATTATAGGAAACTTTGTTTTGAGGCACATAGTATCACTAGACATACTCTGAAAATATGGGATAATTTGCACAGGAGGGAAAAATGGGAGTATAACTCCCCTTTGATCCCTCTGAGGGACACCGAGTTTTTTGCACCGGGAATGGAGAATCTAAGTGGGAGATGGATACTGCAAGGAGGAGCTCAGCTAAAGGATGTTATGCAGAAAGGTAAACTATGTTCATTTCAGGACCTGAAAAGTAAAAGTGACCTTTTGACCCTTAACAGGTGGAGATACAGTCAGTTAAAAAACTTTGTTGAAACGCTCCCCCAACCAATTAGAATGATGGATAACCTCAAACCGTTTGAGAAGCTCTGTGTTGGTCAAGATGGGAAGAAGGGGATTTCAAAAACCTATAGGATACTAGTGGATCTGAAGGGAACAGACATCCCAGCATACATCAAAAAATGGGAATTAGAACTAAAATCAAAACGTAAAGAAGATGAGGTTACAACCCTACTGAAACGAGTTCACAGTACTTCGGTAAACTATAAAATGTCTGAGCTAAATTACAAATGCTTGTCAAGATGGTATATTACCCCAGATAGAGTTTCTAAATACCAGAATGAAATTTCACAACTATGCTGGAGGGGATGTATGGAATTGGGCACAATGGCACATGTTTGGTGGCACTGCACAAGGATAAGGGAATTCTGGGATGATATCAGGAAAATCATTGGCGAGATAACCCAAATAGCAGTGTCGGATGATCCATGGGCATGTCTATTCCACGGCTTTAGAATGCCAACTGAATTATACTTGAGAACACTAGTCCCCCAAATGTTGAACGCAGCTAAGAGTCTGCTTGTAAGCCATTGGCAGGAGAAATATGGTCCAACAATACAAGAATGGTACGACAAAATAAATGAAACCCAGAATTTAGAGTATTTGAGGTGTACTGAGGAAGCGGAATGGGAAGAGTTCGAGGAAAAATGGAAGAAGTGGCAAAAATTTAAAAGCTCACCAAGGGTGTTAGAGGTCTTGAGAACCCAATAGAGCTTGCTGGGGGGAACCCAACGAGATGGATAGAGGAACAGGCAGCAGAAGTGGTGTCCATTGTGGGAGGGGGATTCAGTTAACATGAAGGAGTACGGAGGAAGAAATATAGGATTTTGAGAAGGAGTAGGCTGAGGTAGGGGGAGGGAGGGGAAGGGTAGGGGGTTTGATTAGTGGGGGTTTAAATGGGGTTTAAGTTCAGATCTACGATTAAAAATTAGATAGATTAGTTTGATGCTACAAATAAGTAGATAGCTACAAAAGAGATCTGTAATATTGAAAGAAAAACAAGAGACAAAAGGTATCAAAGCCACCATGATGTGAGTAACGAGTCGGGAAAGTATTGAACCGTTAAGGTGAAACTTGCACCCCCCGAAAACGAACACTGATGTGGCAGAAAAAAAAAAAAAAGAAGAAAAGAAAAAAAAAAAAAACTAGAAGTCTTTCGACCTCGTGGGCAGCCTCACGTCATGTTGCACCTGAAGTGATTTGCAGGGCGGCTTCTTGGTCATCGATCCATACCTTTATGTCTCATTATTGTGTTGAGCCAGCTGCTCTATCTTCAGTTGATTTTGGTGTTAAAGTACTGTCGGTTGACGGTGTTAAATAAATCTTTGTTTTTTTCAGCATTTGCCCACCCGGGTGTGTATGGCGCGTTATTTCCCACACGTTGGCTGCCATGGAGTCTGTCAGGAAAACGGAAAATTCCTGTCAAAATACTTACCGTAATTTTCCTTTCCTGATGGACTCCATGGCAGCAGGAGTTTCCTCCCAAATGGCTGGAGTAGGCTAGGTATCGAACACGGCTGCTGGTGAGGAGCAAAGATTTATGGGAGTAGTGTCCTATAGGGTAGTAGAGGCGGGACTAAACCCACACGTTGGCTGCCATGGAGTCCATCAGGAAAGGAAAATTATGGTAAGTATTTTGACAGGAATTTTCCGTTTTGTCAACCATATTTACATCACCTCACCAGTTCTCGAAATTGGTTACCTATCTATACCTTATTGTAAGCCATTACTATTTGCTCAGACTCTTTCAAAAGATAGAGGGAGTGATTTATTATACAGCATATTGGGAAATTGTCCCCTATAAAGGGACAATGAAAAATGTATGTGCTACCCTGATCGTGATTCCATGCCCTCTGTTAGTACTGTTTCCCTTTTTTTTCCCTTTTCTTCCAACCCTCCCCCCCCCCACCCCCAGTACATTATAAACCTTCCTCTCTATACACATTATTCATTATATGTGGTCATTAAGTATAGTGTTTTATTCCTTTCTTTCTCCCTCACCTTTCCCCCCACCCCAGTCCTCTCCTCACCCCTCTCTACAGCTCCTACTCCACATTTTTTTTAGGTATATTCTCTATTCTCCTTTATAGTGGGCACCCTATTTTATCCAACTAGGGCTTCCACATTTTTAAGAATTTATCCAAATTCTTCTGCCTTGTAAATACCACTTTTTCCCTCCATACATTGGCATCCATCACCTTACCCCATTCTTCAATGTAGGGGGCCTTGCGGATTGCCAATTTTGAGCAATTATCTTTCGTGCTTGGAATAGACATCTTGTTACTGTCATTTTGATATTTTTAGATATACTGTTTACCTCTATTTTCCCCAGCAAACATAATGTAGCATCCATCTCCAGCTTAATCCCAAAGGTCCTATTAATTTCCTCAAGTATAGCATTCCAGTACCTAAATAACTTTGGGCACCTCCACATCATATGGATTAAGTCACCTGTTCCTTGACACCTTGGGCATTTATCATCCGCTCTATATCCATACCTAAAAAGCTTCTTTGGAGTGTAATAAGCTCTATGTAACAAAAATAATTGTGACATTCTTTGTGAGAGGGAGGCTGACACCTGGGAGCTCATTTCCATTATCCTTTTCCATTGTTCTTCAGTGATTTTTTTCTCCCAGGTCTTCCTTCCATCTATTATTATTTTTAGCCATTCTTTCCCCATTAATTATTTTCCCACATATTTGTTCATATATCTCGGATATCAGATGGACGAGCTAGAGTTAACTATTTTTTGTATAAGGGGGAATCTACACCCTTCCACTGTTTGTGTTTTAAACTGAGCATTCAGGGCGTGTCTAACTTGGAGATACTGATAAAATGAGTGGTTTGGGATACCGTACTCATCCCTCAATTCGGCAAATGACTTCAGAATATTCCCTTTATATAGTTGAGCGAGTTTTCTGATACCGCAGACCTCCCATTCTTCTATTTTACCCACCGGGATCAGCTCTGGGAGATGTTTATTATCCCAAATCGGGGCATAATCTGATACCTCATTATATCCCATAATTGTTTTAGCTGCCTGCCATACCTTGGACATTCATTTTAGTGTAGGGGGCCTGGGCGCGAGAGAGTTTGCCTGCAAGGACTCAACCAGGTTATTATGCAAAGCTCCTTGCAGCATCAGTCGTATATTTATGTTCCTGTCCCCCAATATACTGCCTCCCCTTAGATGTTGCAACTGGGCAGCTAAGAAATAGTTACGGGGGTGTGGAACTGCCGCTCCTCCTTCTTTTGTTGATAACTGCAATATCTGTAAGCCTATTCGCACCTGTCTCTTCTTCCAAATTAATTCCCTAAACAGGGTTTCAATTTTCTTAAACCAGTCCATTCTGATCCAAACCGGGGAGTTATGTAACTGGTACAGCAGTTGGGGCATTCAGATCATCTTGATCAAATTAATTCTGCCAGCTGCTGACAGGGGGAGGCGGCACCAGATATCGCACTTACGTCTAAACCTTAGCACAAGGGGGCGAGGTTCTCCTCTATGTATTAATTGGGGTCCTTTGTTAGCCATATTCCCAAGTATTTCATCCTGTCCACCACCCTCAGTTGCCCAGCCAAAGACGGTAAAGTTGGTACTGTATCTACAGGCATCAAGGTGGATTTATCCCAATTGATTGTTAAACCTGAGAACTGCCCAAAGTCCTCTATAATACTCATAACTGTAGCTAGGGATGAATCCGTGTCCCCCAGGAAAAGTAGGATATCATCTGCATATAATGCAATCCTTTCATCCCCTGACTCTCTTTTAAATCCCTGTATTCCCCCTGCAGATCTAATCGCAATTGCTAATGGTTCTATTGCCAGGGCGAATAGCAGGGGTGACAGGGGACATCCCTGTCATGTTCCCCTCTCAAGCAGAAGCTGGTCAGAATGGATATTATTAATCCTTATTCTGGCCCTTGGCACCATGTTGAGGGCTTTTATCCAACCGACAAAATTAGGTCCGAACCCAAATACCTCAAGGACCCGCCACAGATAGTCCCACTCCAGGCTGTCAAATGCCTTAGCGGCATCCAGGGAAACTACAGCTCGCGAGCCCCTACCTAGCTTCGGGGTCTGGAGGTTGAGATATACCCGCCTTATATTAATGCTGGTAGCTCTGTTGGGGATAAACCCGGATTAATCCAGGTGTATAATATTTTGTATATACTTGTTCAGCCTGGCCGCGAGCACCCTTGCCAATATTTTAGCATCCAAGCATATTAATGATATCGGTCTATATGATGAGGTCTCCAATGGGTCTTTCCCCTCTTTTGGCAGGACTACAATTGTAGCTTCTGACATCGAGGTGGGCATCCTCCCCCCTGCATCCACTTCCTCTAGCATCCGTAACATTTCCGGGAGCATCACCTCACCATATCGCCTATAAATTTCAGTGAGTAAACCATCTGGGCCTGGGGACTTCTGGTTTGCCATCCCAGCCACTGCACAGTATAGTTCCTCTAACGTTATAGGAGAGTCTAATTCATTTTTCCCCTGTTCTGAAAGAGCGGGTACCTCAATCCCCTCAAAAAAGAAATCCATCTCTCGTCTTTTCTCCTGTATTTGTATAATACTGTGTAAAAGAGTCCAGTATTTCAGGAGTCCAGAAGGTGATTTTCCCTCTAGGAGTCCTAATTGCTGCAATCACTGATGGGGAGTTATTAGTCTTCACCAGCCGGGCAAGCATATGACCTTCGCCCTCTCCATCTGAGAAAGCGGATTGGCTCTGAAAAAGGCTAGTAACATTTTTATATTTTTGTTGACTTTTCCACCACCTAGCTTGTTTTTCTGAAGTTGGATCTTCTACATATTGTTTTTCAAATTCTCTAACTTCTCTCCCAATCACCTCCTCCCATTCCCTAGACTTCCTTTTGATCTTTGCAACCTGCTGTATTATTAACCCCCTTAAAAAGGCCTTAAAGGTGTCCCACACAATACTAGCAGTAGTGGAGCCCTTATTTACTGCTACAAATTCCTTTAGTTTTAATATTACCTCTCCTGGATCCCCCATTAACTCCAGCCAAAATGGACTTATACTCCACTCTCTCGGGGGTTTTTGACCCTCAAACTGAATCGTAACTATTAATGGTTAGTGATCCGACACTCCCCCAGTCGCATACTTCTTACAAGCTGTAGCATATCTCCATTTCCAAATGCCATATCAATTCTTGATAGTGTTTTGTATGAGCTAGAAAAACATGAATACTGGTGACTCATTGGATTACGGGTTCTCCAAATATCACACATTCCCATCTCTTCCATAAATTGGTTTAGCCATCCCTCCATAACACTGTCAGATTGTTTCCCGGGCGGGAATCTATCTTTACTTTTATCAAGAACCTTGTTAAAGTCCCTAACCACAATGATCGGTAGATCCTCCTTATCCTGCAAAAATTCAGCCAGTTTGTATAAGACCTCCATTTTAAAAGGAGGAGGAATATACAAATTGGCAACTATATATGATTTGTTTTCTATCTGACAGTGTATAAACAAGTAACGTCCCTCAGTATCTACTTTGATATCTCGACAAATAAAACGCACCCCAGTTCTTACCAATATGCTCACCCCCCTAGAATATGAGGAGTAAACCGAGTGGTATTGAAGCCGGTATTTATTACCATAAAGACCTGTGTTGGTATCTCTCGTTAGGTGGGTCTCCTGTAAACAGGCCATGTCCACCCTCCTTTTTTCAAGTATGGAGAGAACCGCCATTTTTTTAACGGGGTTCCCGAGCCCCCTGACATTCCAAGAGGCTAACGTGAAAGTGTTAGGTTGCATCCCAGCGGTTTCTATAATGTACCTGGGGGAGTAGGGTGCGATGGCCTGGGGCGGGGGAATTATGCCCCTTTCTTAGAACACACTGTATTATTTTGGAGTTTTCTCCCATTTCTATACTCATATATGTGTCATTTACCACTACTTGTTCTTTAAAGAAGTGTATTATTATAAGTGTCTTTTTTTGCGTTAAACCACTCCATACTTTTTTTTGTGTCTTTGTGCATTGTCATTATATCCTCTTCACTCTCTTGTGCATGAAATTTTATGTGAATAACAATAAAAATGTGCCCCCCCTCCACACCCAACTCCCACCCTCCTCACCATCTCTGCTTCCCCCCTCCCCCCCTCTTGTACTTGCCTATCTGGGCTAATCCCTGAGGTTTTATACGTGACCAGTCCCCCCTGTCCTCCCCCTTCTACCCACTCATTCCGCCCATGTGTTATGTGTTGTTTCTTTTTGTTGTTAATCCACCCTCTACAACCCCCTCATCTCCATCAAAACACTCAAAAACATCCCCACAGGTATACTGCCTGCAGCATACATTTTCACTCTACCATACAGATACCCCCCCCCCCCCCCCCCAACAACCCTCAAGACCATCCCTTTTATGCTAATGGCTCAGCAGTTCTATACGTTCTTTTGATTTTCTTCAAACCATCTTGCCGCATCGGTTGGTGTATCAAAAACATGCGTACCCCCAGCTGCCGTTACTCGCAGGCGTGCCGGGTATAATAGGCCATATTTAATATTATGTTTCTGGAGAGAGCGTTTGATTCCTACGAATTCTGCCCTCCGCTTCTGTACTGTTGGAGAATAATCTGGGTAGAATGATATCCTGATACCGTTGAATAAAATGTTCCCCATCACCCTGGATTTTCTTAGCAAAGTTTCTTTATCCTTGTAGTTTAGGAATTTTAAAAAGATTGACCGGGGGTATCCACCTGATGGGGGTGCCTTGGCAGGAACTCGATGAGCTCTCTCAATTGCAAATGGAGAAGAAAAAGAATTTTCCCCAAATGTCTCCCTGATCCATTTTTCTACGAATTCAGCTGGGTGAGGGCCTTCACCCATTTCAGGGAATCCTACTGCTCGTACATTGCTTCTACGTGCCCTGTTTTCGAGCTCATCCAGCTTTAAGGCCTGAAAGTCCATTAACTCTCTCATTTCTTTAATTTCCTTTTTTAAGGGGAAAAATTCATCTTCGACTAGGCCCCTACCAGGCCCCTCCCCCTCTGCCCCTCGGTTACCTGCCATCTTGGTGCCCGTTGATGTAGTGGCTTTTTGGCCCTGGCCTTGGCTTTTTTTATCCTGGGAGGGTCCGGATACAGCTTTTACACTTAATTGCGTAACCTCTTTATTAGGTGACTTTCCAGGAGTGTGAGCAAATTTCTCCAACTTGGCTGCAGCCGCAGCCTGGCTCCCCTTTTCCTTTGCGGCACGTGTAACCGAAGTACCAGTGTTATCCTGTGATGAATGCTCCTCTCCCTTCTTTTTAGTCATGCTGTTTGCCTTTATGGCCGAAAAGTAGGGAAATAGGACGGGGAGGGCGGGGAGGACCAGTCAGTTGAACCCGGTTTTCACAGTCACGAATAACCTTTGTATTCCACGTGTACTCTGGTGGTTTCCTCCGCCTCTCCTCTCTAGTATCCTCCAATGGTGCGCTGACAGTTTTTCAGTTTTACCATCTGCCGCTGCCAATACACATGTAGATCTTCAATTTCTGTTACAGATTAACATGCCGTTATATGGCGCTCTCGGTTTTATAGACAAAAACAAACAATCCTTAGTCCTTAAATCTGGCTGTTGAAAAAAACACAGGGGGGAAGCAGGCAGCATAGCAAGGCAGCATGTACTGCAGGGATTAGCCCTTTAATTCTCAATGCTCTGTAATGTCTAGTAAGGGTACTGTCCCGACAGCTCTCAAAATGATTTTCAAGAGTAGTTCAATGCATAATACAAGAGAGGCTGAGTGATTGTTTCTCCGACAGCACACATTAGAAAAAAAAAAAAAGAAAAAAACTTTTTAGCACCATCTCTATACAGGCTCCTTCCCCTTCCTCCCACAAGTAGGTAAATAGAATTATCTCATCCAGCCGCAGTGCTGATATCAGAAGAAGTTCAAAGGATGGGGGAACAAACTCCCCACACTTTATCTTTCTTGCCAGGATATAGAGCCATAGTGTGTGTTCAGAGAGGGGGGTGGTCTTCTCACATCCCCACTGTCCACCTTTAATCAAGCTGTTCCATTTGCAGCGTGTGTCTGTCAGACAGGAGATAGCAGAGGGGGGAAATGATGTACTAAACTCCTCCGCAGCTTTCAGCCGTGATATCAGCGTGTGTTTTTCCACACTACCCCTGCCATAGGCTGCATCTCACAGGGAGCACCAGCTCTTAGTCTGCCCACACATCTGAAGGGGGGAGAGGGTTAGTCTCAGGAAAAGCGAAGGGAGAGGAAGAGGGAGAGCATTTTCACTCTCTCATCTCACATCAATGTCCACACCTGCCTCCGCTTCCGGTCACGCCCCCCAAACTAAAACATTTTTCACTCCACTTATTTCTAATGACCCTTCCGCCACAGCCATTTCTCTCTTTGAACGGAACTGCAAAAGCGACCCGCATAAAAGAGGACTGATCTCTGATCTCTATTCCCTCTTGTTAGGAACCTCTTCTAACTTTCCTCCTCCATATACCATTAAGTGGGAAAGAGACTTAGGTATTACAATAGACCCAGTCGACTGGACATTTATCTGGCAAGCCACCAAATCCTCCTCCCAGAATATTGCTGCATTGGAAACCAAATTACAAGGTCTTGACCCGCTGTTATCTACCCTGTTTCCCCGAAAGTAAGACATCCCCTGAAAATAAGACCTACTTCCAGTTTTGCTTCTCGCTGTAATATAAGGCATCCCCCCGATAATAAGGCCTCCCTGATAATAAGGCCACCCCGATAACAAGGCCCCCGAAGCTACCCTAAAGCGTCTGACTCCTCTGGACTGTGGTGGCGGGCACCGCCGCGCAGCTCACTGATTGGCTACAGCGCAGCCGGAGCTGTGCAGGCAGTGCGAGGTCTCTTTAAATCAGAGGGCCCGCGCCGCCAGGACAAGCTGTCGTCTTCTGCTCGCTCTGCCCTGACGGAGTCTGGCTGACTCACAATTAGACAGTGAGTGAGTCGCGTGGGGCAGGAGTCGGGCACATTGTGTGGAATCTGGCCGGCACAGATACACTGGGGTGACTGAGGTGGAGGTGGGGGGTGGAAATCTGATATAGGGGTGGGGGGATGTCTGGTAAAGGGGGGGTGGAATGTCTGGTGAAGGGGGGAGAGACTAAATAATCCACTGTCCACTGGCACAGGGGTGGGGGGAGGGGACTCACTTAAAATGACACAGGGTGGATTTGGGGGGGGGGGGGGAATCAAAATGGCACAGGAGGATCAGATGGGTGGGGGGGAATCAATAAAAATGGCACAATAAATGTGTACTGTATTCTTCTTCATGGAAAAATAAGACATCCCCTGAAAATGAGACCTAGCGCATCTTTGGGAGCAAAAACTAATATAAGACACTGTCTTATTTTCGGGGAAACAGGGTAGTTCCCGCTAGTATTGCGAAATATTTACCGCAATACTCTCCCCACTGCTTTCGAGGCTGTATTACCCCCGGAACACACTTACATATTTAATGGGACTGCCCAGTCGCTATATCTTTTTGGGCGACTATATTTAACATTATATGCAACCTTTTTGACAATAATCTTTCCCCGATACCACAGTGGCCCTCCTCAACATGAAACCATCCAATCTGACCTCTCGACAATTCAAATTACTCCTGCAGGTTAGCAGCCAAGCAAATAATAGCAAAAGCATCGAAGACTCCTAATTTATGCATTTTAGTTGTAAAAATAAAATCATTCTCCTCGATCCAAGAGACAAACAAAACTCCATCAGCCAAACTCTTTCGTTATCTTTAGCTGCGGCAACAGATCACTTCCCTCGGGCGTCACGACAACTTCCCGTACCAAAAGACTGCCTTCGAACGTACCTGTCTGTCCAGGTGCAACAGGCACTATTTCTGTGATTTACTCCTCACTCCACGCCAACAGCACCTTTACCTCCCTCTCCCATGTGCTCAAATGGGAGCAAGACCTGTCCCACATTGACCTTGCAGACTGGAGTAAAGCCTGGTCCAGCATAGTGAAATGCTCCTTTGACACAGCCACGTTGGAGGCCGTCTATAAGGTCCTACTTCGCTGGTACTGGGTTCCAGCCCACATGGCCAAATAAAACCCATCCCATAGTGATAGATGCTTCCAGGGGTGTGGTCAGCAAGAAGATGAAATGCACATTTGATGGTCCTGACCCCACTTTATGGGATTTTGGTCAAGGGTCTTCAGACTCCTGTCTACCTTCTTCCACATACCTTCCACAAGGACCCTAAACTTGTATCGCTCCATTGTCCAATCCTGGGCCTCTTCTCTTACCAGCAGAAACTAGCTACCTTTCTGTTTATCACACCTAAGCGCACAATAGCAAGAGCCTGAAAAAAGCCGGCTGTATCATTTTCAGAGGTGAAGAGCAGCTTGACGACTCTTATAAAAAAAATTACCAGTATCCTCTACGACTCCCATGCCAGAGTTCTCAGAGTATGGGCCCTGTGGTGGCCCTATGTGTTTCCAACTCTACACCCAACCAGCCTAGGCCTCTCAAACTAACATGACCTTGTCCCCATCCCCAACCTGGGGAAACATCCTTTCTCTACCTCTTCTTCGTCTCTCTTCCTACCCCTTTCTTCTATTTCCGAGCCTCTTGCCCGTCGCTTTGTCCCTCCCTCCTCCCATTGTTTTTTTTGTGTGTTTGTTATTTTTTTGTGTTTTGTTCATTTCTTTGTCCTGTGCTTAGTTTGGTTGTGTTCACTCTGTTATTGGAGACATAGCCGCTCCCCTGTCCACCCCAGCTAATGGGTCTTCAGGCTCAGGCATCTCATGTTGGCCCCGGCCTGAAGGTCACTGTTGGTTTTTAGTTTAAATCCTACAGTACAATTTTTTCATGTTCTTGCATGAAAATCTTTATGTTTTTGTTTCTATCCCCTGCTTGGGAATTTGACATCCGGTTTTCTTTCGCATCAATAAAAACATTGTACCAGAAAAATAAAATTATTCAAGCAATGATACATGCTAAAATTGAAGGCAATACCCATACCAAATACAGACAATAGCAAACATAGAGGTTATACATAGCATGTGATAAAGCCATTGCACAACAATCTTGACGCGTTTCGACCCATGAAGTTTGGGGTCTCTTCAGAGGATGAGTTTGCACTGAGTTTTGATGTACCCCTCGATCAGAGCCTCCCCACATAGCAGCCAGGCCATCCAGTGTGCCCACATGTAGCAGCACCCCAGAGAGGGGAACAGGAATCCACTTGATGTGGCTTGCAAGGAGTCACACGTACAGTTGCCTCCCCACCAACACGCCACAAGGGAGTTGGGGCCAGAACTCATACTCTTTCTTGGACGGCCAGACTCTCCTCTCTATTTGCAGGAGTTCTGGCCCCACCTCCCTTGTGGCGTGTTGGTGGGGAGGCAACTGTACGTGTGACTCCTTGCAAGCCACATCAAGTGGATTCCTGTTCCCCTCTTTCCGGGGTGCTGCTACATTTGGGCACACTGGATGGCCTGGCTGCTATGTGGGGAGGCTCTGATCGAGGGGTACATCCAAACTCAGTGCAAACTCATCCTCTGAAGAGACCCCAAACTTCATGGGTCAAAGCGCGTGCAATGGCTTTATCACATGCTATGTATAACCTCTATGTTTGCTATTGTCTGTATTTGGTATGGGTATTTCCCCACTCGAGCTCACAATTTATATTGATATATTGTTATACCTATTTATCACTTTTCAATAAAAACTCCATTGTTTTACATCAATGCTTGGCTCATATCTATAGTTATCCTTCTGACCTACATACTTCCTCTCTCCGGCTGATTTCTGGGGTTTTCCTTCCAACGCCCTTCCCCTCTCCTCTTTCCTTAGCCCCCCTTTTCTTCTCCCCCTCCATCTCGACCCTGCTACCGCCTTCCTTTCCCTCCTCCTTTTTTACTCAAATACAGACACTTTGGACTTTCCTCCACCTACTATATTTCTAACAACTCTATAGCTTATATCCCTTAATTATTATTTTTTTCTTAAACAATGACTCTCGTTGAGTACAGTAAACCACTTTGTTTGCTATACAAAAGGAATTTTACCCTTGCCTCCCCTTAACCTCTATATTGACATATATGTTATTACACTTACGCTATTTTCCCTTTGCTACCTTCTCTTGCTGTCTATTTTGTACGCATTTGTAAGATAACGGCAGCAGACTGAGGCTATATTGAACTATCCCCCAACCTCCTTCAAACGGTTTGCAGAGTGATTTGCGTGGTCTGACTTTTTTAAACTGTCAATTGTTGTCTGTAGTTCTATTGTACGGTGTACTAATACACCATCCTATGTGTTTTTGCTTTGTTATGCTCCAATTTTTTTGTCTCCTTTCAATAAAAACACTGAACAAAAAAAAAATAAAAAAATAATCTTTATGTAAATTCTTTACCACTGGTTTCAACTTGAGCTCAAGAATTGCCCCTGCTAAAATGGCTGCAGACTGATAATCCTTCCAGAAATGCATTCAGCTCCTAACTAGTGGGCTGCATCTTCCTTAGAATCTTTATGCCCACCACATATCTATATGCTCCAGATACACATTACATACGCTGAGAACGTTAGAGCGAGAACAATAATTCCAGCATTAGATCTCCTCTGTAACTCTAAACATGGAGATTTTCAAGTACTGAAGTTTGGCGCCATTCCACAAGTGTGCACAATTTTAAAGCATGACATGTTAGGTATCTATTTACTCAGCGTAACATCATCTTTCATAGTGTACAAAAAAAAAAATGGTGCTAACCTAAGTTGTTTTTTTTTTTTTTTATTCATGAAAGTTTCTTTCCCAAAAAAATGCGTTTGCGAGATTACCGCAAATACCGTGTAACATAAAAAGTTGCAATGACCACCATTTTATTCCCTAGGGTGTCTGCTAAAACAATATATATATATATATATATACTATATTTTCAAAAACTGTACTCGAGCAGGTGGCTTATGGAAAAATTACTGAAGTTTGAAGTTATAACTTCAAACCAGTAATTTCACAGTAAATAGATAATAATTTAGTATTTATCTTATAACATATAGCATAATATATAATTTAGCTTGTACCTTTTTAGCAGCAGCAAATTCTCATTCTCCCTCTTACCTGTGAGAAAAACATGGGATTATGGGTAAATCTTATACCCATAAACCTATGTTTATTTCCTTGTAGTTAAAAGAGCAGGAAAGGAAGCATGTGTCTTTTAGACACATGCCCCTTCTATGACACTGCAGTGAGAGGCATGCCTCCACTGCAGCATTTTTATTGGACAGCTTGGGCCAATTGTACTTTAACATTGGTCCAAGACTCCCAAGTTGTCAGAGGCACTGAGCTCAATGGACAAGAAGTGAGGAGAGGCACTGTGAGCTCATCCTCTCAGTCTGCTGCAAACAGTGTGCCAGCTTGTATTTAAACTGGCTGCTCTGTATATAGCTTCTGACAGGATGTGCAAGGAGCCCCGTATCTCCAGAACCATAGAGGATAGGAGCCCCAAATTTTGACCAGTGGTGGGGTAGGACCTCAGCAGTTTGGGGTCTCTCTGTGACCCCAGTCGCTGAGCTATGACCCTCAAGGTGTTTTTTTTTTTTTTTTTTAATGTTCATGGTAGGAGAGGGCTCTGCCTCGCCTGTCTGCACATCCCTGGTCTCATGCCTTCTTCAGTATCTCTATGCTTTGTTCACCTACTGCCACAGCTGAGCTCCGAGTGATATTCACAATGCTCACATATCAGACATAGGAAAATATTTTGTGTGTGGGGGTGGAGTGTTTAAAGCTTAACCCTTAGGGGTATCATCCCTTGTATAATACATACAACAAACTACCAGAAAGATGGAACTCTATGTATACCTCCTTAGGTGTAGTATAAACAGACAATATCATGATATATAGAATTTTAACACTTTATTTAATGTGTAAGAAATATTAAAACTCTTTTAAAACCATCTGCGCAAGTTAGCCATCCAAAGTTATTCATATGGACTTGAGATCCGCTTTAAAGGATCCACCTTTTTCGTGGGGAAATCCGCTTCATCAGGACCTTGGGTCTTAGTACAAGGATACTGTAACAATACACGTAGACAGGTGATCATTAGATACCTGCGCACAGAAATCTCTCATACTCGTATATCACATATTGGATCTCAATCAAGTATAGAACAATTTCATATGAATCATACCCACTCCGAATATAGAAGAGGATGGGGAAGACAAACTTGTCTGGTTCTTTGGTTGTTAGTGTTTTTAAATATTAGACTTTATTGTACGGATATATATATATATATATATATATATATATATATACACAAACTCCTTGTTGGATGTGAAGCATTTTTGAGTTTTGGTTTCTCCCCACGGGCCTGGCAGTCGTATACCAACTTTGTCCTTATGAGTACACAAAGGTGATAAAGAAATTGTTATTTTTTGAGCTTCTTAGGCTATGTATAGATATATTACTGATTTAATTTATGCTATACTCCATCCTCTTCTATATTTGGAGTGGGTATGATGCATATGAAATTGTTCTATACTTGACTGCTATCCAATGAGATGTTTCTGTGCAAAGTTATCTAATGATCATCTATGTACTGTATATTGTTACAGTATCCTTGTACTAAAAGCAGAGGTCCTGATGAAGCGGGCTTCCCCACAAAACGCGTTGACCCTTTAAAGTGGATCTCAAAGCCATATGAATAATATCTTCAGATGGCTAACTTGTGCATATAGTTTTAACAACTTTTTAATATTTGTTACACATTGAATAAAGTGTTAAAATTGTATATACCATTATATCATCTGTCCCATTTTTCTGGTACAGGCGGTCCCCTAGTTAAACATCCGGCTTACAAACGACTCCTACTTACAAACGGAGGGAGACAACAGGAAGTGGGAGGAAATCTACCACTAGGAAGGGAAATTCACTCCTGTAAGAGTTATTATGGGAAAGAGGTGTCTCCACTGAGCCTTGGTTCACACTGGGATGACTCGTCAGGCGACCTAGTTGCCTGACAAGTAGCGTCCCGTTCTGTGCAATGGAACCGTTCTAATCGTCGCTCCGACTTAGAAAAAGGTTCCTGTACTACTTTGGGGGCGACTTGCATTGACTTCTATACAGAAGTCGTTTTACAAGTTGCCGCTGAGTCGTGTCCTGGGTCGCCTGAGGCAGTCGCGCTGCCTCAGTGTGAACCGACCCTGATGCTTTATCACCAATCCTTGTTTCCACGACAACCCAAAATTTTCAAAATCCAATTGTCATTGGGACAGAAAGTGAGGTGAAATCTTCTGAACAGGGGCACAGACAGCAAAACAAACATTACAGGGGTGTTAACCCTTCCCTATGCTATCCCAAAAGCTTAAAAATATTTTTTTTGGTTGTAGCTACACTTAAAAAATGTACCTGTTCCGACTTACAGATTCAACTTAAGAACAAACCTACATACCCTATCTTGTTTGTAACCTGGGGACCGCCTGTAGTGTGTTGTATGTATATCAGACATAGGAAGTACTTCCTATTGGATAGGGAGTACCTATCCAAACAAGCTTAGGCTGTTAGATTGTGGTGGCCTACTTCAGTTTCCTAGCCAGCTACTGTACCTGCACTCTTGACAGATGCTCTATTAGGGATGTTGGAACCCCATATCCCCCTGGAAGGATGGCACTAAAATAGCAGAAGTGGAGAAAGAAAGAGGGCCAGATTTGATGAGGTGAACATGCGTGAGGGTTGACCATTTTGCCTGACATTCTTTGAACCATTAAAATTCGGGACTCAAAAACAAAAAAGTGGCCACTGCCTCCACCTATGACTGGTCTTTGTAGCAAGGAGCACTGGAATGGCAACGTATGTCATATCATTTTGTTCACACAAATAGAGCTCTCTTTTGGTGGGAAAAAAAGACCAAAATATTGTTTTCTTAGTTTCTGTTATAAAATTTAGCAAACAGATCATTTTTCTCCTTCATGGATATTCAGCACTAAAGGACACTGATAGGCGGTAAGTCTGTCATACTGTGCTAGTGTGCGATGCATGCTAGCACATTATGACTTAAACTGCCCAGGGGGCCCAATTTTTTTTTGGTGCGGTTTACTACCACCTTAAAGCTCTCACTGCTGCTGGATCTGAGAATACACAATATTTATTTTTTTTTGTTCTTTCATTTATGAATGATGGCCATAATCCAGAAAATATGTGCAAAACACTATCTAACAAATAAACCATCACTGAAACTGGTCCTAAAGGCTAAGGGCTGGTTCACACCAGATGATTTTTTTTTTTTTTCATCAAATACGCATAGACAGTAGGTTACATGGGTTCCAATGGCATAGTTCACACCAGTGCAGTCAGTTCCAGTGCAGAAAAAAAAAGTAGAACATGCAGCATTTTTTTTTCTGCATAGAACTAGTGGTGCACTGAAATTAAAATTCTGAACTGAAACCGAAAATTCAGAATGCACTTGGCCAAAAACAGAAATGGGCAGTTTTTAAATATATATATATATATATATATATATATATATATATATATATATATATATATATATATATATATACACGCACCTCTCCATTGAAATTCATTGACAACGCATGCTCTCGTGTTGCATTTGAGTCACTTGCCCTATGGAAATCGTGGCAAAAATCACTGTACAAATGCGGCAAAATTGCAAACTTTTTTCAGGGACCATAATTGGCACCTTTTTTCCTATCGGCAAAACGCAGATAACCCTATTTTCGGCTGATAGTTTCCGGCGGCCAATATATCGGTGCATCTCTACACAGAACTGTACTGGAACACCAACGTTTACCATCCAACCTGACAGAACTGGAGAGGATCTGCAAGGAGGAATGGCAGAGGATCCCCAAATCCAGGTGTGAGAAACTTGTTGCATCCTTCCCAAAAAGACTCATGGCTGTATTAGATCAAAAGGGTGCTTCTACTAAATACTGAGCAAAGGGTCTGAATACTTAGGACCATGTGATATTTCAGTTTTTCTTTTTTAATAAATCTGCAAAAATGTCAACAATTCTGTGTTTTTCTGCTGTGTGTACATTAACGAGGGAAAAAAAAATAACTTAAATGATTTTAGCAAATGGCTGCAATATAACAGAGTGAAAAATTTAAGGGGGTCTGAATACTTTCCGTCCCCACTGTATTTTTGGCTTTGTATCAAAGAATTTGTTCTTATGATTGTTTCTATGTTTTTGCAAGAAACTCCCTCTAACACAGTGGGCCATTTATTTCTCTAGACGTGGGTTTGACAGTTGTAAACAAGTAATTTAGTATGTGTTCAATTAGCCTACAGCATGTTTGCAGAATGCCTGCATTATGTTGAATATTTCGGCCATTGACTTTCGCAAGGAGATCACATACTGTATTTCTGGCTTGGTGCTTAAGCATAGCAATATACTCATGGGCAAAACATCGCCTCATGGGTATGCGGCCATATTTGTGTTAGAAAATACCACGAGCAGGGCCCTCCTGTATCGAACTGTACTGCAATTGTGCTGTCCCCGCTCTACATTGTAAACCCCTGCGTAAACTGTTGGTGCTTTTGCAGGGCCCTCCTGTATTGAACTGTATTGTAAATGTGCTGTCCCCCTCTACATTGTAAAGCGCTGTGTAAACTGTTGGCGCTATATAAATCGTGTATAATAATAATTTCAGATACCTACCATGCTATAGTGTAACATGCACTTAAGTGTTCCATTTTTGGACTTTCAGTAGTACCTGGGATGACATCTCACCAATCTGAATGGGCAGATTGAATCCTTACTTATCTTTCTGTATTTCATGTTCCTCCATGTACAGCTGCTAGAGCCTCTTAGACTTTTTTGGGTGGAACGCCTCAACTCCTCAATGCACTGTGCTCAGGCATTTCATAAATCACAGCTTCCTGTGATCAGTTCCTGGGACCTCTGACCTTTCCTGTACAAGTCCTGGCATCTTTCATCATTCTTTGTACCGCTCATCAACACTTTTGAGAACCTCTCATCCTTTCTCTCCAAGTTAATTTTCTCCCATTACTCACCCCCTCTTTGTGAAAAGCCTTAGACCTCTCATCCCAGGGAAATTATCTGCTTTTTTCAGTTTTCTAGTTGGAATCGCATTAATATCAGCACGTTGCATATGTGACAACCGTGATTAATCCTCTCACTAGCAAAAAGATTTAGGCACCAATGTAGCTTAACTGCTTCAGCCCCGGAAGATTTGGCTGCTCAATGACAGGCCATTTTTTGCCATTCGGCACTGCATCTTTTTTTTTTTTTTTAACAGAAGGAATGTTTATTGAGACAATAGCACATTACACTTGTAAATAATAACATAGGTAAAATACATGGTACTTGATTAGACATCATCAGAGTTTAGGTGAGCATTAGGGAAAGACCAGGTATATTACACAGGTGACAGGTCATTTGTAAACTCACTCTGTGTCACGGTTCTGCAACAAACATCGGGCAGTCTATATGGCACAGAACTCCAGAGAATAGGAATATCCTAAACCACCTTATCATTCAAGATTACCCAGAGGAAAAAAGGCAGGGGGGCAGGCAGGGGGGGTGGGGAGGGAGGGGCATTGCATCGCTTTAACTGACAATTGCACGGTCATGCGACTATGTAACCGATTAAAATTGACGTCCTTTTTTTCCCACAAAGAGAGCTTTCTTTTGGTGGTATTTGATTGCCTCTGCGGTTTTTATTTTTTGCGCTATAAACAAAAGAAGAGCGACAATTTTGAAAAAATATAGTATCTTTTACTTTTTGCTATAATAAATATCCCACATTTGTTATCAAAAAAAATTTTTTTTTCCTCAGGTTTAGGCCGATATGCATTCTTCTACATATTTCTGGTAAAAAAAAAAAAAAAAAAAAATCGCAATAAGCGTATATTGATTGGTTTGCGCAAAAGGTATAGCGTCTACAAAATGGGGGGTAGATTTATGGCATTTTTAATATTTTTTTTTTGTTTACTAGTAATGGCGGCGATCAGCGATTTTTATCGGGACTACGACATTATGGCGGACACATTTTTGAAACCATTGACAATTATACAGTGACCAGTGCTATAAAAATGCACTGATTACTGTGTAAATGTCACTGGCAGAGAAGGAGTTAACACTAGGGGGCGATCAAGGGGTTAACAGTGTTCCCTATGTGTTTTTCTAACTGTGGGGGGATGGGACGGTCTAGGAGGAGAGAGAGATCGGTGTTCATACATAGTATGAAGACACGATCTGTCTCCTCTCCCCTGAAAGAACCGGGATCTGTGCGTTTACACACACAGATCCCGGTTCTCGCTCTGTCACGAGTGATCGCGGGAGCCTGGTGGTCATAACGCCCGCCGGGCACTCGCATCACCTCCGGGCACACGCCTCTAGTGGCCAAAAGGCGAAGCGACGTAAGGTAACCTCGTTTCGCCCAGCCGTGCCATTCTGCCGCAGTAAAACTGTGATGGCTGGTCGGCAAGCGGTTAGGACTTACTGTATACGGTTACTCAAAAACTCTCTTCTGTGTGATGTTCCTTAAAATTCGAACCCGCCTTCTGTGTTAGCTCCTGAGACCTCCAACCCTTCCCCTTGTGTTGCTCTACAGACATCTCTCTGAAAATCTATTTCAAACTCCCATCCTTCTTTATGAGCTCTTCAGACCTCTCACAACTTTGTCTTTCATGTGCAGCTCCTCAAACATCTCACCATTTTTCTTTGTACATGTCCTCAGGATTTCTCACCCTTCTTCTGCCTCTGTGTGCAAGCCCCAGTTTGCATCTTTGCAACTCAGTTGACCCCCATTCTTCTATGCAGAGGCACCTGGCATATCTGCTCTGTTTAGGTGTTTAACCCTCACCACTGCAGTTTCACAGCTTACTTCACTCACTGCTTTACAATCAGCTTTATGGCTCTTTACTCAATGTCCTTGATGTCTACATGCACAGCCCAGTCTCCACTATCCTCTGGTCATCCTCACAGACCATTTAACATTCCAGTTTTAGGTACCCACATCTCCCTTCCTGCATAGTGTGGGTCCTGGTCACCTCTCAGCATTCCTTGCTTTCCTAATACACTTTATTTCTCTTTGGTTCTGCATTCTGTTATACAGTAGTCTTGCTAGTACTAGTTTTTATTTGTTACCCTTAACCCTTCTGCCATGTGTTCAGCATCTCTGCGTGTTTGCTTAGTGCACAACTTTACCATTCTGTTTTGCTTTGTTGTCTCTTGTTGTACCCACTTCTTTGCTTCTCTAAACTGCAGCAGCCTGCTGCACTCATTAGCTCATCCAACACCTGATTCTGACTTCACCTGCAAACTCCATTGCTGTCCTGACAGCTCAGTCTTGGCATCATCCTTTACTGAGGGGAATGTACAACTGACTGCAATCTATTTTCCCCTGACAAATTTTATTCCAACGTCCTATACATGATAAGCTATTGTGGACTCCTCTCTCCCATCTATGTTCTTGCCCCTGATTTGTGGGTATTCTTATCTACCCCTTTTCCTGATCTCCTGGCTCCTTTCCAGATCCTTACCATTTCCTCTGGCCATAAGTACCTGGGCTGCTTTGCTATGTGTTTAAGATCTTTTGCCCTCTCCTACCTTACTCCCACCCACATCCTCATGTGCTCACTGTTCTACACCATCCTAAATTGAAGTACTGCTGCATTCTTTGCTTTCCACCATTAGTTCCTACCTCTTGTATGCCTCTCCATACACAATCCATTCAAATATACTTTATATGTTTGCAATCATACAGACTTTGAACCCAAAATGGTCATACCTCCAAACAATGCTGTTTGTTTTATGCTTAAATCTGTACACTATGCTGTACATTACATGCACTGCTCTAGTAGTCACTGTGCTGTATGCGCTATACTCCACATAGCTCCATTCTGCACACTGTGCAGTACATCCTGTACTAGATTACAAAGCGAGGTTATTTGTATACCTCATGCTGCAGTGTGTTTTACATATCCTACACTGTTGCATATTGTAAACTGTGCAATTATCCAGTCACTACACTGTGTGTTTACATACTCTACTCTGTACAAAATATGCTCCACACTGTTTCACCTAGTCCACACCACTCCATGTTGTACTCTGTGCTGTACCTTACATACCGTGTGCTCAATAATTCACACTGCTCTACTTTACAGTTGCATACTTAACTCCATGTTGTAATATACAACATGTACCTGATTTTCCACCACTCTATTCTATGCATTATACACTACACATCACTCTAGGGGTCTCAAACTGGTGGCCCTCCAGCTGTTGAGGAACTACAAGTCCCATCATGCCTCTGCCTGTAAGAGCCATGCTTGTAACTGTCAGCCTTGCAATGCCTCATGAGACTTGTAGTTTCGCAACAGCTCAAGGGCCGCCCGTTTGAGACCCCTGCTCTATACACTGCTGTAATATTCTATACTCCATACACCATGTTGTGTATTACTTCCTAAGCACCAGATCTTTTTTTTTTTTTTCCCAGGAGCCATACAATTGGATTGTGTGCTTCTAATGCCAGTATAGTGAACATTTTACTAACCGGTATCACTGCCGATTTAAAAACAGGACAAGTGGTAGACAAAAAAATAATAAATATTTATTGGAGAGTACTTTTTATTCTGGGACAGGATTCAAAAGCTTTTATTATCCAGCAATCGCCAAAGTATCCAATCGGTTATTAATCTGGAACTTACCCTATAGGAGAAAAAAACAGCAGTTTTAATTTTATTTCTTTTTAATGAAACTAACTGTACTGAGCAAAATACAAAACATGCAACATAATTCAGTGCTGATTTTACTATTTATCCTTGAATTATACTGTAAATTGAATTTGGTCTCCAAATTGCTTGGCACATCGTAATATAAGGCAGGGTTTCTCAACCTTTTTTTTCCCAGTCAAGGCAACCTTTAAAATTATGAACAATCTCAAGGCACCCAATTCTAAAATGTAAAAAAACAAAACTAATACTTTTAAATAATGCAGCAACATCCACACACATAAGACACCACCCAACGTTAGAGGCGATTTATTTTTTCAAAGCAAACAAACTTTTGTACACTGGTACTGAAAAAGTATTCCAGCATTTCGTCTGCATTTCCTCTTCCCCACACAGCTAACATGACCCGAGTGCTAACAGAGAGGGGTGGGGGGGGGTCAAACAAGGATGTTGTGCAGGTGATGATGTCCTCCTTATCAACCAATTATGTCAGCGTTTGTTAGGACACTAGCGGCTGGTCTGCACAGTGCCCAAGCCCTATAATGGTGCACAATGAAAACCTATGGCTTTGTGCAAAAAAAAAATAAAAATAAAAAAATAAAATAAAAGCAGGCTTGATCCACCCGCTGGCTTGTACACAATTTTTGGTCAATTTAGCACAATATTTAGGTATTTTTCTAAGGCACCCCGGTAGAAAAAGGCTGATCTATGGAAAGAAGTGCTTATAAACAATCCACAATTACTCCCTTTAGCCACATTAAAATGCCATTCTTTTCCATTGTTGTGTAGCAGTTTGACTTATAGGCAAAAGAGGACAAAATTATCAGTAGGTGACCATTTTTTTTAGCAGCAAGTCTCTTATTTCTAATATGTTCTGACTAAGTCAAAGGATAGAAACATTCCTCACAACTACATTTAATTGTACAGCAAGAATAGGGCAGTTCTACAAAAACTGAACATTTAAATCTCAGCTCCGCAACCTGCAAAAATGTTTCATACTTCCAGTTTAGAATATCAACCTCTTCCCGCCCGTGCTATAGCCGAAGAGACTTGATCCTGTTGCCCCCGTGCCACCTGCGGCGCGCATCGGCAGGGATCTGTAATCGCTGTGTCCATCTTTAACACGTGACCAGCTGTGTCCAATCACAGTGTAAATAGTATTTGCTGATTATCGGCAGTCCTCTACTCACGCTGACAGCGCGCGTGAGGACAGCAGAGTCGTTAACCGGCAAATACACACTGGGAACATCTACACTGATCATCTGTGCACTGATCATTGTTCAGTGCCCACAAGTGCTGCCAATCTGTACCCATCAGTGCCGCCTATCAGCGCAGTCTCGTCAGCGCACATCAGGGAAGGAGAAAAATGACTTAGTCCATTTTTTTTTTCCATGAACGAACATTAAAGGGCAATTAGGGCTTAAAATAGTTGTAAACCTCATCAATTTTATATAAAAACAATTTTCAACAGACAAATCCAATTTCCTCTCACTTCCTGTTTTGGATATGGGACAGGAAGTGAAGGTTAAATTTCCCTAATGGAACACAGATGGCAAAAAATAAATTAACAGGGGCTATAACCCTACGATACTCTATCCAAAATGGAAAAAAAAAAAAAGTTTTGCCTATAGTTCTACTTTAACATTAATCCATGAATAAATTTGTGGAGTTTTTCTGGCTGCTAAATTGCAGGTTATGTGATCGCTGTTTATTTCTTAGCTATTTACAGATCTACATGTACGTCATTGTAGGAAATTACATTGCTGTAGTGCATCCGCACTTTCAAGGCAGCGAAACGCAAGCATGCTAGACGGCATTACATCACCTCCCCCTTTCCCCAGCAGCCAGTGAAGGCAGGAGAGATGTGCGGGGGCTGTGGTCTTACAATGACCACAGAAAACAGTGTGCCTGTATCTAAAGCCTCGTACACACGATCAGATTTTTGGCCAACCGTTTATCCTTTTTTTTGTTGCATGCTAGTCTCATGTCTAAAGTGAAGAGGTTACTCACCATACAAAATTTCTCATACGACAGATTGCAACTTCAGAAGTGATGTAATGTGTTGAATAGTTTTGTATGTATTCTTTTGTTTAAGCATGAGTAGTCTTGCTCTTACAATTTTTTTTGTACGAAAACCGTACTAATTATATGAAAATCACAATTACAATACAGGGGCTAAGTTGTGATCAGGAACAACGATCTCTCTCTACCTCCAGTCAGTCCACTCCCCCCCAGTTAGAAAGCACCTCCCTAGGGAGCACTTAACCCCTTGATCGCCCTCTAGTGTTAACCCCTTCCCTGCCGGTGTCATTTATACAGCAATCAGTGGCTATTTTTAGTTCTGATCACTGCAATAATGTCACTGGTCCCAAAAGTGTCCGATCTGTCCGCCACAATGTCGCAGTCGCGCTAAAAATCGCTGATCACCACCATTACTAGTAAGAAAAAAAAAATTAATAATTAAAAATGCCATAAATCTATCCCCTATTTTGTAGACACTACAACTTTTGCGCAAATCAATATACGCTACAATTTTTTTTAACGCAAAAATATGTAGAATACATATTGGCCTAAACTGATAAATGTTTTTTTTTTTGGATATTTATTATAGCAAAAAGTAAAAAAAAGTTTTGTTTTTTTTAATTGTCGGTCTTTTCTTGTTTATAGAGCAAAACAATAAAAACCACAGAGGTGATCAAATACCACCAAAAGAAATCTCTATTTGTGGGAAAAAAAGGACATCAATTTTGAATGGTTACAACGTCACACACCCGTGCAATTTTCAGTTAAAGCGACGCAGTGCCGTATCGCAAAAAATGGCCTGGTCATTAAGGGTGTAAAAGGCAAAACTTTTTTTTTAAAGTTTTGGATAGAGTGCAGAGGGATTAGAACACGTGCCAGTTTTTATTGCTGTCTGTGACCCCTTAAGGAGATTTGCCTTCTCTATTTGTCCTGTTTACCATTATCATTGAAAGTGAAAGTAAATTCCAAATTTTGGGCTGTCCCCAGAAAAAGAGGAGAAATCTTCCAATGGAGACCCTAGTTCTGGTGACCTGGGGGTCCCCAAAGAATTCCCTTTAATTGCAGGGATTTCCTTTTTGGGTATAGGGCAGGAAGTGAAGGGAAATTTCCACAAAAGAAGACATTTTTTTGCCTATCGTTCCCCTAAGACAGTTCCAGTGAAAGTTGAAAAACTATGAATGAAGAAGTAAACGCTCACTTTTCTTAAAGCTTAAAGTGCAAGTTCACCTTTACAGAAAATCTGTAAGATGAAATTATACTGGACCCCCCCTCCCCATCGTACCTGGTCCCGCTAACCTGGAGTTCTGATAGATCGTACAGCCGCTTTACCAGTCAGGGGATTTGAAATCCTCGGCGGCTTTCTCTCTTCTTCGCCCGTGGTGACAGGACAGGCTACGCAGGTTCTGATGTGATGGCGACAACCAATTAGAATGCTCCTATACGTACCTCCTTTCTAAGCCCCGGACTAGTGAGGTGGCTATACAAGGGCTCATAGCGGGAGATTGTTGCGCTTCAGGTCAGCGGGACTTTGGGGGGTGAGGACGGCGTCCTGTGTAAGCTCACCTTACAGATTTTGCTTTTTCAAGCCTACCTTTCCAAACCTATGCACTGAATCTAACCTACTTTTCTACTTACTTTGCTCCTTTGTAAAGATATTCTAATATGCCTGTGATGTCATCATAGGGTCTCACTCAGGATTCTACCAGGGGGCTCTACATAGCTTTCTGCAAACATAGGCACACTTTGCCTTACTCAACAAGACATCTCACGGCCCCTCAATCTGCCCATTTCCAGTCTGTAGATGCCAGTTGCCTGGCAACTCAAGATGCCAGCAGCCCTGAGCAAGGCAGTGTTTAGAACCCTCTTGCTGTTCAACATTCCCTACCTCTCTCTTCTGTCATCTCCAACTTCCCGTGCTGTCACTTGCTGACTGATTATTTTGAGTGACTAATTTATAGCACTGACAGTGTAACATCACAGTTTGTTTTTTTTTTACACTTCCTGCACTCCTGCTTACACAGTCTGAGTCCTTAGCTACAGTAAAGAAGATCAGTATTCTCCCTCTTCATGAAGATGCTTCTTCCTCCATTTCCCACCCCCTTTGTACTCTCTTGCTTTAAAGTGGTTCTAAAGCCTAAACATTTTTTACCCTAATGTATTCCTTGCATTAAGATATAAAATATTTAGGCATCAGCGTCGCTCCCCCCCCCCCCCAATCCCTTTTACTTACCTGAGCCCTTATTTGATCCGCTGTGCACATCTGCAGCTCTTCTCTCCCCTTACTTCCAGGTCTCACTGGCTTTGCTGAGCACCGGGAACCATTGGCTCCCAGTGCTGTCAATCAAAGGCAGTGACGAGAGGGGGGCTTCCCATAGAGGCACTGGACAAAGAGGGGCCAGGAGTGCTAGCGGAGGACCCAAGAAAAGGAGGTTCAGGTAAATATAGACATTTTTTTTTTTACCTTTACAAATCGCTTCACCTCCGGAAGGTTTACCCCCCTTCCTGACCAGGCAATTATTTGCAATATGGCACTGCGTTACTTTAAGTGACAATTCGGTGGTCATGCGACACTATACCCAAATAAAATGTACGTCCTTTTTTTCCCACAAATCAAGCTTTCTTTTGCTGGTATTTGATCACCTCAGTGTTTATTGTTTGCGCTATAAACAAAGAACGACCCACAATTTAAAAAAAAAAAAAAAAAAATTTCACTTTCTGCTATAAAACACATCCAATAAAAAAAAATGTAAAAAATCTAATTTCTTCATCAATTTATAGGCCAATATGTATTCTGCTACATATTTTTGGTAAAAAAAAAAAAAAAAAAAAAACCCAATAAGCGTACATTGATTGGTTTGCATAAAAGTTATAGTGTCTACAAACTATGAGATTTTTTTTTTTTTTTACTAGTAATGGCGGTGATCAGCGACTTATAGAGGGACAAAGATATTGTGGCAGACAAATCGGACACCTAAATTACACTTTTTTGGGGACCAGTGACATGAATATAGATCAGTGCTAAAAATATGCACGGTCACTGTACCAATGACACTGGCAGTAAGGGAGTTAACATCAGGGGCGATCAAAGGTAACTGTGTGCCTAGCTAATGTTTCAGTGTAGTGGGGGAGGTGCTTTTAGTAGTGGAAGGCATGAATCAATGTTTCTAATTCACAGAAAAACAGGTTCCATGCCTTCTGTACTGACAGAACGGCAATCTGTCTGGTTTACATAGGCAGACTGCCATTCTGTCAGTGTCCCGAATGATCAGCGGGTGCTGGCGGACACCTGATCAGCTTCCGCTGTGTAAAATCACAGCGGGCACTTCCCGCCCCTGGTGCAAGCTCGGGCCCGAAACCCAAAAGTGCAGGATCACGTATATATGCGTGATTCTGCGCAGCGCGGTCACCCTGCAGCACTAAATGTGCTATGGGGCAGTCGGCAAGTGCTTATGTTTATTGTGAATGAGTAGTGGTTTCAGAAATTACAGTAAGAAAAAGTTTTTTAGTGCTCGGAAGCAATGGAAGAATGAGGCCAGAATTGACGCCTAAACATTTTTTTACCTTAAAGTGAATGTAAACCCTCGCATATACCCCAGTGAAGTGAACAGCCTCAGATGATACACAGATATGAAACAAATCTCCCTATATAAAAGTTTTATATGTAGATCTGCCCGTGCTCTTCGTGTTAAAAGTTTTTCTCTTCCTGGTTAGCACTGGGAGTGCATTATTGACATACAGCCAAGACAGCTGATTGGAGGAAAGGCACACACCCCCACTCCTTATAGGCAAAGGAAGAAAGGAATGTGCACAGCTCTGCTCTTAGATGGCAGGCTGACTGCTAATTTATTTATAGCAACCTCCCCAACACACACTTCTATCTCCTGTCTTAGGCCCCTTTCACACTGGGGCGGTTTGCAGGCGCTATTGCGCTAAAAATAGCACCTGCAAACCGACCTGAAACAGCCGCTGCTGTGTCTCCAGTGTGAAAGCCCCGAGGGCTTTCACACTGGAGCAGTGCGCTAGCAGGAAGGGAAAAAAAGTTCTGCTAGTAGCATCTTCGGAGAGGTGTATACACTGCTCCTGCCCATTAAAATCAATGGGACAGCGTGGCTATACCGCCGGCAAAGCGCCTCTGCAGAGGCGCATTGCGGTGGTTTTTAACCCTTTCTTGGCCGCTAGCGGGGCGATTTTACCGACGGTAAAGCGCCGCTAACAAAATCGGTGCTTTACCGCCGACACCGCCCCAGTGTGAAAGGGACCTTAGGAGAGACACAAGATATATGTGCCCAGCTCAAATTTTTATGAATCGGGTTTACATCCACTTTAATGCAAGGAATGTTTAGGCTTTAAAACCACTTTAAATAACCTATACCATAACGGGGGAAACCATTGAAGGTATGTAGAGATCTAACTGTCTGCCAGAGATCTGCTTTGCTCTGGGTTTAGCTTTAAACACATGGATGTTGTTTTACCATCATACATGCAACCAAAATAAAACTAATTGACTATTTTAATCCAAAGGCATTATTTCTGTTTCATAAATCAGAAACCTTGGGTGAGGTCATCTTGTCGTCTTCATCTTGGAAACAGCATCTAAAACAAAAGAAACAGGTTAACCAGCAACTTTATTCTTTCGCAGACTACAAAAAACGGCAGATAAATCTGCATGTGATTAGATGGGCGATTGCTTCCTGCATTTAAGAACTATCTTTTTAGCACAGTTTAGGTAAAAGGTAATACCTTGTGCATTTAAGACACATCAGCTCACATTTTTCACTTGGCCAGAAAAGCCCATTTGACTACCCCTAAGGTGCTCAATAAGTGCAAAATAAAGTACTCAATATAACAAGCAAAATAAGTCATCCCTCACTAATTAGGCTTCAGAAAATTGAAATCTGATTGGTTACTATGCTTTGCTGCACTTGGCACACTTCATTGCTCTTTGCACAGCATTAGCTTACTTAGTAAGTCCAATTATCTAAAAGCACATCTGTTATCAAAATGGCATGCTGTGGCACTCAAACTGCACAAAGCAGAGGACAAGTGATAAAAAGACAAGCCCAAAGGAAAAAAAAAAACCACAGCACTTGAACCGTTAACATTTATGCCTATTTGCATGGCTATGGGAGCTTAAAGAGATTTGTATTTTCTAAATAAGAAATGAATTACTTCATTTGGAATCACCTATTGTTTTTGCAACGTTTCTATATACTTTTCTAGATTTTGTTTTCTAAATAATAAGAAATTGTTCATTTGGATACACCTATTGTTTTTGCAATGTTTCTATATGCTTATCTACACATGCTGTCAAGAATGACCTTGTGAGGGAGGTGAAGATGGTGTCTCAGCAAAGCAGCCGTTGGGAAGCCTTGTCTTGCTTTCCATTTTCCTTTCAGCACCATCAAGAGGGAAAGTGAGAAAACAGCACAAACATTAGTTAATACCACAAGCATTAAAAAAAAAAAAATCACTCTAACACAGATTGAGAGTATGAGATTTAAAAATTTATTTGGTATCATAAAGTTGAGAATCATTGGAAACTATTCAAAGGTGACCTATGTCTCCAAAGACAGCAAACATTCTACTTACTGAAATAAATGGAGTTTTCAATCATTAGTGGCATTTCCCATTTTATCGGTTATGAATCAAAATAGACATCTTACAAATGGCTACAGATACCTTTTTCACAAAAGACTTTATTATCTAATGATGCATACTGAAAACATACAGATATCTGCATGGGTCACTGTACATGCAGCAAAACCACCTTCACTTTACAATAAGTGAGTCAAATGTTTATGCAAAAAGAACATTTGAAGGTTTAACAAAAAGATTTATTTACAAGAGAAAAAAGGTAAAGAAGCAATTACCGCTTTTAAAAAGCAGCTGATTTTTGTTCAAGAGTGGAGAGTTTATTCCTGTATTGAAAGACAATATGATCACAAACAGTGAAAACAAAGAACAAAGAAAACACTTCAGATAGACATTTAGCAGGGAATCCTTTCGCCTGACAAAATGGCTGTCCCTCTGCTTACTGTTCAGTTACAAAAAATTACATTTTTCAATACACAGAACCTTAAGAATGCTTCTTTGTACAGATGTTTAAACATGACAGGATGTATTATGTTACCCAGGCTCTAAACCATCAGTCAACCCATAACTGATATTAGTCCTGTCTTTAGATGTTAGAAAATGATATCTTGCAACAGTTCCTTATATCTGAAGTCTCTGCACTGCTGGTTAATTGCCTCCCTTCCCCCAGATGTGTTCTATTAAAAAGCGAATATAGCAGAATAGTGCAAGGCCAAAAGCCCTGGAAAGAACGGCCACGGGAGCTTTATGAAGTCTTTGGATAATTTAGCCCACCGCTGTCTCATTATATAACTAAATCATCAGTTGTGGATAGACTGACCCATAAACCTTTGCAGATTGTTTCACATTTTATATAGAACTTTTTTTTTAATGAATCTACTGGACTAAAATAAAGACAAAAAAGGAACATATTTATGATCCAGTACACTGAAGGCACCCCCTTTCCATCAATTGCGCACATTCCACTAGAAAGGAATGGAGAGAAAGTGTGGATTGAAACTGCCACAAGTACTGTCCAAATTAAAACATTACAAACTAACAAAACTGTAGGTCACTTGTGAAACATGCAGAGGCAGAAAGCTGCCACAGTTAGTTACCAAGGTCTCAATATATATTTACACAACAACATTTTAAAATACCAACAATGTTGATGGGTTTAGCTTACCTTCAGTGTACTGTAAGTTGTACACAACCTGCTTTAAAAGAGGAGACCATCCCTGCAGGCAGGCTCTAGAAGGAACAGGCCTCCCTTCGGCACTGAATAGACCAAGAGCATGCTGCTGAGGCCTGCGCACACAACCTAGGAAAACGTGAATATAAACAGCATTTATGCTCGTCATGTTTTCTCAAAACAAAAGTTTAAAAAAAAAAAAAAAAAAAGAAAAGAAAAATGAGCCAGGACCGCTAAAAATAAAATATTAACATCCAACAATTAAATTGCAACTTTCTTTCCCCAAATATAATGTTCAAAGGAAATTGCATTTGTACTCTTGAGTACAATTCAGCCAATTTACAAGCATTTCTACTGTGAAAAAAGTACATATATCACAATTTATTGATAAAAAGTAAAATATACTCTTGAACGATTCATGCTTCCTCAACTTTGCAAGGGAAATATTTATATGTTTATATACATTAACAGGCTGCTGTAGGTGGTCTTCAATCCCGATGTGTGATCTAGTCAAATCATTTCCCACATTTAGATCTTTTCCTGGATGAAAGGGTGCTGTAGTGCTTGATTGATGCTTATTCGTTTCGCTGGATCTAGCATTAGGATCTGATCCAACAAGTCTTTTAATTGGTGCACTTTTTTACGTTGGTCTTCTGGAAGTCTCTGCAATCCAATTAAATCAGCCAACAAGTCCTTTGTTGGGTTAATAGTGCTCATGACTGTAACTTTTTCCTGGAAAGCAGGAATAGGTTTGTTTAAAATAAAAAAAAAAAGCCACACACAATTAGTGCAGAGAAATAGTTAGCATTTCTACTTAAAGTATCTCTAATAGACTTTTTTTTCTTAGTTTTGGATAGAGTAAGGAACGGTTAGAATAATTTGTTTTATTTGATTCTTTTTTTTTCGCTCTTGCCTCTAGGGTACTCCTAGTCACCATAATTGCTACCATAGAGGAAAAACCATATTTTATATATATATATATAGTTTGGGCTTTAATATAATAAAAATTCACAGCACTGTTTCCCTTCGGGTTGGGTTTAAAGACATAACTGAAATAATGTTTCATGTGCAATAAAGACAACTGACACGATACTTAGGCTTGGTTCACACCTATGCAGTTTGCTGTTGATCGGTTTCTGTAGTGCTTTTCGCGTTTTTGCACAAGCGTTTTCAGGTTTATTTTCCATGCTTTTTTTCATTTTTTTCTATTTGGGCCAATTTGTTGTGCAGATTAACCACTTCAATACAGGGTACTCTAGCACTGACTGCTCAATGCTAAATCACATGGTACAGATGGGCTGTGACTGGTCAATGTGATCGCATGGTACAGACAGTATCAAACACAACCCATCTAGCAACACAATGGACGGCATAAAGGAAAGCCATCTATTGTTTACAGCTGTCATGCGATCTGCTGTGATTGGTCACATGGTACCGACAGCGAGCCGATACAATGATCAGTCATTGGCTGTGCCCAGTGTACACAGCCGGTGACAGATCGAGCTGCTGAGCGGCACTTTGAGAGGACATCACATGACGACCACTCAGAACGGTAAAACCACAGCCCAGCCATCATTCTACAATTAGTGCAGAGAAATAGTTAGCATTGCTACTTAGAGTATCTCTAATAGACTTTTTTTTTCCTTAGTTTTGGATAGAGTGAGGAAGGGTTAGAATAATTTGTTTTATTTAATTCTTTTTTTTCACTCTTGCCCCTAGGGTACTCCTAGTCACCATAGAGGAAGGTGTTAAAAAGAACGCAAAACACACAACCTGCTTTTCTGCAGCTTCTCCATTAAAGTCTGTAGAACCACAAATGCACCATTTCGCATTTTAAAAAGTCCCTGGCCCGTTCCAAAAATTTCAAAGGCTGAAAAAAAAAAAGCATGAATGTGAACGTGCCCCATAGGAAACCATGTTAAATGCACTATAGTGCGTTTCTGCAAAAAGCACCAATGAAAAGCATAGGTGTGAACCAGCCATTAGTGCAATATCCTTTACCCAGATTTCCCCTATGAAGTATGAGAATTAGTGGTGCACCAAATGGAAAATTCAGGATGCACTTGGCTGAAACCCGAAACCGAAATGGACAGCTTTAAAAAAATATATCCCTCCCCCCATAGATCTCTGTTTCCTCATCTATGCGATGGTTTAGGAGATACAAGACATAAGATTGGTGATTACCTATTAGTATAATTGCTGCTAATACTTGTGAATACACAGATATGTGAAAAAAAGGAATTTTGATGTATGTTTGTACGACATTATAACCTGGCAATATAAGGTTTTGTTTCATTTTGTTTGAAACTTTAAATAAACTTTATGTTAAAAAAAAAAAATATATATATTTTTATAAATAATTGTATTAGATTTAACTTTTTAAATTAATATCATGAATTTAAACGAATATGAATTTATTTTCGGTCATTATCATCACATTTTCAGTGGCCATTATCAGCGTCTTTTTTCTATCCCTATTTTTGGCCGATAAATTTTAGCGGCCAATGTATTGGTACATCTATAATGAGAATGGGGAAATGCATACTACTATGGATGTTTCCACAGTACCATATGTGGAGCTTAAATTGCATTTTTAATCAACAGGAATCCGCTGGGCAAAACAGGTCTCAATTCTCTTTAAAAAAAACTAAATTCAGGTAGAATACAAGAAAAAAGTAAAATGAATACATACTCTTTCTGTAACTTTGTCAACTTCAATATACATGAAGTTAAGATTTGCATCAAAGTGCTGGTCCTTAAATACACCTTTCCGAATCATCTGTGAACGTTACACAAAAAAGGTTGATAAAAACTTACTAAAACTTAGTAAAGAAAAACATTCAAATTTGAGCAATATCAATAATATATAGTTGTTCCACTTGCAATCAACAACCCATTCTTTCAAAAATATGGGTTGGGGGCAAAGGTTTTGTGGCAGAGTAGAAATGGCTTAAAATACAACTGCTCCAGCAGACCCTCCTCCCAGTCTTATGAACTCGATGGTCTCTGGATACACACACACCTATCTAGAGTACCTAGCCTTAATGGCAAGGTTCACACATGTGCTCTACACACAATTAGATAGAAGCCCTGTGGGCAAACTTGTACAATGACGTTCATAGATCTATACAAGTGAGCCTGGCAGGCTTGTAATAAACCACCAGGTGGAAATCTAGGCAGTAGTATCTTGCTGGATTGGGGGACAAATACATATAAGACTCAAAGGGTACTGGGGGCAGGTGGGGCTTTCATATAAAACGTTAAAATGTTCCCGCATTTTTATTTCTATGTCGCCCCTGACGACATAGTGACCCAAAACAGGAAGTGAGGGTGTCCCAAATATAAAAAAAGTGTTAGCTGGAGTAAGGCTTTAATTTGTTACTCACTTATGTAAAGTCCATTTAAATCTACTAGTTCATCTAAGCCTCCCCTCTCCAAGCAGTGCTACTGTCCAAGGGTGACTCAGTTGGTCCTCCACAGATATAGCAGCTACCCTAAGACAGGATGTTTTACTGGCCAGATCACTAGGAAAAAATAAAAGGAATAAATCCTAAAAAAAATTTTAAAAAATGCAGCCAGTTTTGGGTTTAATACTGCCTAAAGTTTCAAAGTCAAACATGCTGTTTAAGAAATAATTTTGTTTTGAAGATGCTACACTAGTGAATCTTTAGATATTTCCACTTTCAGTTTATTTGCTCCCTAGAGGATGAAACATCTGCTTTAAAAAAAAAAAAAAATTGTACTGAGCACATTTGTGGCTACCAGTCAAACAAATGGGATCAGCAAACTGCAAATGAGGTACTTTCAACCTAAAAAGCTAAGTTCGCCTGTTACAAAAAAATAATGAAAGCACATCTTTTTGCAGGTAAAAAAAAAAAAAAAGTGTTTTTTTTTTTTTTTTTTTAGTGTGCAGCCGGTAAGACATTGCACCCGCATTTAGCAAATGACAAGTGCGGTGCCTAGATCCTGTAGACTCTTAATACACTGAATGGCAGGAGGAATAAATGGACTATGAGAGCAATTACCAGTGCCCTCGCAGTTAATTGAGAACTACAAGCCATCATTGGCAAAGGACAATGGTACACAGAAGTCTGTGAATGAATGACACAACCATGTGGGCAGAGCCCCGCATGGTCACGTTTTAAAATTGTGACAGCGGGTGTGTGGAGAAGATCCCCCCGAAGGGGGGACTGGGGGAGGAGAGAAGGCAGGAGCTGGAACAGGTTACATGTTCCAGCCTAAATAAGGGGGAAACATGCAACATGTTCCAAAGGTTAACCTATCCTTTATAATTACCCCTATATAGTTATACCTACATTTTCAAAACATGAAAAACTGTACAGTTTCATAAGGCCGTTTTCAAGCACAAGCTATGCAGGAATATTAAAGATTACATGATTTTTAAAAGCGGTAGCAGTTACATACCTTGTTTGGCATTTTTCCCTTTAGGTCCATGGCTAATTTTATCATATGGTTATTGGTTTTTCCAGGGAATAATATTTTTCCAGTGTAAAGCTCAGACAATGTGCAACCAACTGACCACATGTCTATTCCATAATCATAAATCTTGCCAATTACTGCAGGAAAAGCAGCAGAATTATTATCCAGAAGCATTTACATCAGTGGTTCTCAACCTTGCTAGTGCCGTGACCCCTTGATAAAATTTCCCAAGCTGTGGGCACCCCTAACAGTAAAATTATTTTCGTAGCGTGGGTTGTTAGCACCCAAGGCAAGACAAGTAATTTGCGCCCTTAACCCATGGACATTTAGCGCTTCCTAAGGTGTCCTTTTATGAAACTGAGATCAGCGGCGATCCCCAGTCTCACCGCTGATCTCAGCTCATTACAAGTAACATGTTCTCCGCTGATTATCTCAGCACAGCGAGAATTTGTAACTGACTTCACAGAAACGGCCAGTTTATGAAGGTGCGATCTCAGCACCTCACTGGCGATCTGTGGCAGAATTCTCACTTTCTGATTCACCATTTCAGAAGTGGAGAATCAGAGTGAGAAGCCTAAAAATGGCTGATATTCTGGAGAAAGCAAGAAGTCTTTTGACTTCTTTCTTTCACCAAACAGTCAGAGCACATGTTACCCACCATTACACACCCCAAAACCAGCAGGATAGGAATTTATAGTGTATATATATATACATATATATATATATATACACATATATATATATACATACATATATATATATATACACATATATATATATATACACATATATATATATATACACATATATATATATATATATATATATATATATACACATATATTTTTTTAGATGTTCACGTCTCTGGCTGGGTTCACACTTGTGCGATGCGTGAACCAGCGTGATTCCTGTGCGGGTTTTCACATCGCACCTACATTGACATCTGCGCACCACTGCGGGTGTCAATGTAAAGTTAATGACACCCCCCAGATCATTTCACAGATCGCAGTGCGAACTATGTAATGGTGCAGGAATTGGATCGCATGGGTGTTCACACCCATGCGTTCCGATTCCAGTGCGGACCAAATAAAGGGTCCTGCACAATTTTGGTGCAAATGCAATATGATTTAGGGCCAGTTCCCACTGCTGCAGTGTCCAAGATCGGATGTGATTTGCACCGCACTGCAGTGCAAAATCACATCCGATCTCTGTGCGATGCGATTTCAGTCATACAGACAGTATTGCTAAATTTGCATTGCCCTCGGACCAAACTCTTACAGGACCCTTTTTTTGGTCCACAGCAGAATCGGATCGCATGGGTGTTCACACCCATGCGATTCGATTACTGTCCGAGTTTGCAGATCGCACTGCGATATGCGAACTGATTTGGGGGTGTTGTTAACTTTTAGGCCCAGTTCACACTTGTGCGATGCCGGACATCGCACAGGCACCGCATGTTATTCGCAGCACACTGCCATTCACATTACATGCGATGTCTGTGCGGTGCGATATCAGCTGTACAGATAGTATGGCTGATATCGCACCGCATTCGGTGCAAACACGCACAGGACCCTTTTTTCTGTTCGGACCAGAATCGGATCGCATGTGTGTTCACACATATGCGATCCGATTCATGTCTGAACTGTCAGTTCGCAGTGCGATATGCAAGCTGATCTGGGGGTGTCGTTAACAATGTATTGACACTCCCCAGTGATTCGCATATGGCAGTGTGAACTGACATGCGAGTCGGTGCGATGCGGGAATCCGCAGTGGATTCGCAGTGTTCTCGCATCGCACCAGTTTATCAATTTTTATGTTTATCTATAATGAAATATATTTTATTTTAATTTATTAATAAATATTTATACTTGTATACTTTATTAAAATTATTTTTTTAATGATTATAAATGTATTTTGCATTTATATGAATGGTGTATAGCTGCATTATATATGTGCATTACATTCATTTACTATACACTATTCACATTTAAATAGGGACATGTATGGTCTATAAATATTGATAAAAACAATGTTTTTTTATAATTAGGTTAATGTATATTGTGTAGGGGGAATTTAACTTTATTATTTTATTAATATGTTGGGGAATAATGTGTGCTGATTTGTGTTAAACTTTTGTATTTTATGGTTCCTCATACTGTAATCCCGCTATATCACGCGAGATTACAGTGAGAGGAGCCATTCTCAGGAGTTCCCGGCGTTTGTAGATCGCTCCTCAACTCAACATGAGAAGCGATCTACACACTTTCATAAACAGGCACTCAGAGGAGAGCGATCTCCTCTGAGAATGCCTGAGAACTGAAAAGCGGTATTTTACCGCACTTTCATAAAAGGACACCTTGGTCCCTTCCACTCGTACAGTATCAAAACCCCTTATGGTACATTTTAGGATGTACCACTCTTTCTCTTTGTTCTCCTTTTATCCCTCTCTATCCTAATTTCTTGTTTTTTTTTCCCCCATCCCTCTCTCTAGCCATCTTTCTTGTTCTTTCTCTTATTCTTTCCTCTCCCTTTTTCTTTGTTCCTCCCCTTCTTTTCCTCTCCCTTCCATGTATTGTCTATTATTATTCCTTCTCTTACTCCTTGGTGGGGGGGTAATGGGATGGGTGGCAGTGCCGGCGGGGAGTTGGGATGAGAGGCAGTGCCAGTGCTGGTGGGGGATGGGATCAGTGGCAGTGCTGGGGGGGGGTTCTGATCAGCCAACTTAGGTGCTCTTGATCAAGGTCATCTGCTGATCTGAGAACTGTAGTGGGAGCTTTTAATGGCAACAACTTTATTACAGGTAGTGTTACAGACTTTGTGGTGTCTCGTAGCATTGACACCTATGTCGAAATCGGGAGATGGGGTCCTGCTGGGCGGTCGCGAAAAGGCTGGGAGAGCAACATGGGCTCCAGTAACAGCCCAGGATCCGGTGACCCCTGGCAAATCGTCATTCGACCCCCAGGTTGAGAACCACTGATTTACATCTATAAGTTAATATATTGTATACTGAAAAATACAAGGCAATTGTTGAAAGTGACCTAGAAAACAGAAAATGTATTCCATATGCCCCACCTTATTTACAGAATAGTGCAAAAAAGATTTACTTTTTAAGAAATGTTTACCAAGGGAACATCAGTACTTACTGATTTCAGGAGCTCTGTAAAATCTACTGACAAGATATGGTGTAATGTCATTATCTGCCACATGAGATGCTGATCCAAAATCACAAAGCTTCAGGATGGTTTTGGATTCATTTACCTTAATATCAAGGAAATTAAAAAAACAGAAAGATGTTCAATGTCCTATATTTCAAATATTATAATACGTTTCTATTTATTATTTTTTTTAATGCAGAAATTCTTCACAGAAATTCCTTTAAAGCAGGTGCGTTTTTTGCCCATGCAGGGCAAAGCAACAGGTGTGCTTTGATTTCACCCTCCCTAGCAGCATATATTAATCTCTTTCTTTTTCACTACATTTAGCAGCTGGAAGCAAAAAAATATACCAGATACTTATGGGTGTGAAGAAGCATGCGAAAGTTCTGAGGCTTGACGATTAGCACATCGTTGTCATATTGGAAGAGAAAAGTCCTCAGCCCTGTGCCAGCTCTGACTGGAGCCACTTGGAGCTTACACAGGGCTCTTTCTTTGCTCCTGGCAGCTGAACAAAGATGAAGTAGAAAATGAAAGGTGATGTAGCTGGAGGTGCAAGAATTAAAGTGAACATGTTGCTTTTCCCTGTACGGACAAATAACGCAATAATAATTGGGGTCAAACCGCACTGCAAAGAATGGTATTTGATTTAAACAGGAATGCGGTGGTTTTCCGCACCGCTCCAGTGTGAACTCAGGGTTGTCATAGTGACTTCAGCCTAGGTTTACACAGGGTTCATACTTCAACAAACTGAGCAGGTTGTCAGACATGAAACCGACCCCACTGTCCTAATCGGTGGTACAGAATAGGAAAGCAAAGGTGACATACAAAGCCTCTTTATTCACTATGTCTCCCTCCATGTTTTCAGTTCTACTACCTAGTCAACTGGGAAGTGCAGTGTGGAGCTGGAGGCCAGGTCTATCAGGCAAATAATGCTCAGTTGCGATATGGACTTTGTATCTTGAAAGAGATGTCCATCTTTTGAAAAACACGATCCGGGCTGCCACAATGGCTTGGGAGAAGAAAAATGATCTTCTTCATTGGCATAAAGTGATTGTAAAGGATTGTTTTTTTAAAAAATAACAAACATGTCATACTTACCTCCATGGTGCAGATTGTTTTGCACAGAGTGGCCCTGAACATCCTCTTCTGGGGTCCCCCGGCGGCTCCTCCAAGAAGCTCCCGAGTCCAGCATTTGCGTCCACAGACACGAATGCCAGACTCGGCCCCAGCGCTCGCATCACTGGATTTGATTAACAGCAGCGGGAGCCAATTGCTGCGCTGCTATCAATCTATCCAATCAAGAGCCTGGACCCCGTGGAGAGGGGGACAGCGCGTCCCCGCCGAAGAGATAAAGGGGCTCAGGTAAGCAAGGGGGGAGGGCTGGTGACTGCCCCCCAGTTTACAACCCCTTTAAGTCACTATGACAAGCCTGATTTCACACAGGAGAGACACAGAAAACCGCATGTGATTCAGACAGGAACCGCACAGCATTCCTGTTCAAATCACATGCGGTTCATGCAGTGTGACTTGAGCCCATTAATTTTGTATGGGCTCAAATCGCACCGCATGAAAAAATGGGTATCTGTAATTGGTATCGGCGAGTACTTGAGGAAATGCATTGGTAAACCGTACTCACTCTGAAAAAACTTGTATCGGTGTATACCTAATAATATAAATTTAAATAAACAGAAAGGAAATTGATATTTAATAGAGATTTTGTGAACATGCAGTGACTGAGGGTCTTTTAAAGGGAATCTTTAAGCAGACAATGGTCTATTTTCTAAAACCGGTTTTGCCCCTAGTACCCGGGGTTCGACTGGCAGTGGGCAGGAGAGGCTTGGAGAAGAGAAATTCTGTGTTTAGGCATCCAGAACGTGAGTCAGACGATTTATAAAGCAAGTATAAACCCTTGCAAAAAAATAAACACATTGGCACATTTATAAAACATACAGTGCTGCTTTAAACACATGCCCTCAGGCTTTGCTTCAGTACTTTGAAGAGTATCATAGTGGTTGCAATGAGAAAAGGTGAAACTTTGGTTCCGTCCTGTGAAGGCCAGACAAAACATTTTTATGTTACATATAGCTATGAAAGTGGAGACAGGTTATTGCTGTGCTCAAGTTGGGGAGATTTTCCCTAACTTCCAGCAAAGGACAACAAAGTCAAGGAGTTTCTAACCTTTTGTCATTCTATCTACAAAAAACATTTTGGCTCTTCTAGCTTTTAGCACTACAAAAAAAAAATATATATATATATAAATGTCCAGATTTAAGTTCTAAAACTTTCTTACCAGAATGTTATCAGGTTTGATGTCAGCATGCAGAATATTGCATCTTTTTAGAAGCTTTAGAGCTAAAAATAGTTGCTGACTGTATGACCTCACTGCTTTGATGTGCAGGCCAACGTCTTTACCATATTTCTTCAAAACCTCACGCAGGTTCATACTGAAAAATAAAATAAAGTAGTTGCTTGCATTGTGAAAAATGCAACAATACATGGTCAGAAATCTGAAGGTAAACAGTTACCTAAGTGGTTCAAATACAAGACACAAGTGCTGTTTATGGTAAAAGTGCCGGAACAACCGCAAACAATGAAACTTGTCATCTGGGTCTGCATCATTCAATTTCTTCAAAAACTCCAATTCTTTCAAGCCAGTTTTTTGCCTGTGGATGGATAACAGATTAATACATTAGTAAAATAAAGCAGCATGTAATATAATTACACAGTAGGCGAGGTTGAAAAAAGACACAAGTCCATCAAATCCATCCTATGTGATTTTATGTCAGTATTACATTGTATATCCCTGTATGTTGTGGTCATTCAGGTGCTTATCTAGCTTTTTGAAATTATCGATGCTCCCTGCCGAAACAATCGCCTGTGGAAGGGAATTCCACATCCTTACAGTAAAAAACCCTCTACGCAGTTTAAGGTTAAATCAATTTTCCTCTAATTTTAGTGAATGGCGGCATGTCTTATAAAATTACCTTTCGTGGAAAAGTTTTATCCCTATTGTGGGGTCACCAGTATGGTATTTGTATATTGAAATCATATCCCCTCTCAAGCGTCTCTTCTCCAGAGAGAATAAGTTCAGTGCTCGTAACCTTTCCTCATAGCGAATGTCCTCCAGTCCCTTTATTAGCTTTGTTGCCCTTCTCTGGACTTTCTCTATGAACCATGTATTTGGAGATTATCTGGGTCTCTAACCACTGGATATAAATACTTTGACTTTTACTTCTTTATTGAGATAAGGAAAAAAAAAAATAGGATAAACTGGCGGACATTCGTTAGAAAATGTAAAAAGTAAAAGAATTAGCGTACCTAAACATTGTCGCATGGGGAGAGGGGCGTGTACAAAGCTATGCAAATTTAGATTTTACAAAGACAGTATTTGCACAATTGTGCAGAAGTGGGGCATAGCAGGATTCTAAAGATGAAGAGAGTTTATGTTTAGTATGAGCACATATTTATTTCAAAGTAATTTTCTTTAAGTATACAAACCTGCAACAATGAAAACAGGCACAGGATGCAAAAGCAACATAAAACCAAAAAAGGCAAATAATTATGGAGTGTAATAACTACAGATCCATACCTATAAATCATATGATTCATTTCTAAATAAAGCAATTTAGTTTAAATAATGTTTATCACAATCCAAATGAAGAAAACTCACATCAAGTCATTGTTTCTGATGATTTTGACAGCGACTTCCTGATTAGCTCTGGCCATATCTCGAGCACGCACAACATTACTAAAAACTCCTTGACCCGTATATCCATAGACATTATATCGCTTCTCCAATATTTCACCTATGTTTACACCTAGATATGGGGAATAGTTAACAATGATTAGGCATATTAGACAGAAAAATCTAAACAAGCTTTTGTCAAAAGTTGGTCAGTTTGGCTTGTTAACGTTTTATTCGGTTATAAGCCAAAACATTTATACGCAGATTAGTAAAAGATTTGCCATTATACTCTCAGGCCTTGATAAACGACAGTGAAAAACCTCCATTTTAAGGCCCCATGTACACAGGATGCTGCTAAACGTACCTTCAGAGGCAGTTGGACACTTTTTTCAACTGCCCCTGAGCTCATTCAATGTTATCCTATGTGACCATGTACACAGTCTCATTTATTGCCGTTATTAGGCAGTTGCGTTTAACAGCGTTAGAAAGCAACAAAATTGGGTTCAGACATCGAAGATTTCCACGTTTCAGACGCCAAACGCGGTACCAGCGTATAGACACGTTTTCGTTTATAAGCGTTTTTAAAGGTGCCCTATTTTTTTTACATTAAAAAATGATGGCAAATGATGAAAAACCATTCAACAAATTTTTAAAAAATTGTAATTGCTTGCAATGATTCAAAGACCATTTATATACCCTAATGAGCCCTTGATCCAATCCCATACACCACTAGCATTGCTGTTATCCGAAGTATAATTGGAATTTGACCCATATGTTGTTAGATTTGAACAAGCAACTTGTGGCAGGTGACGTGGCAAGTGGACAATCCACAACTTGTGGCAGGTGACGTGGCAAGTGACAATCTGCAACGTGTGGCAGGTGATGTGGCAGATGACAATCCGCAACTTGTGACAGGTGACGTGGCAAGTGGACAATCTGCAACTTGTGGCAGGTGAGGAAACAAATGACAATCCGCAACTTGTGGCAGGTGACGTGGCAAGTGACAATCTGCAACATGTGGCAGGTGACGTGGCAAGTGGACAATCCACAACTTGTGGCAGGTGATGTGGCAAGTTGACAATCCGCAACTTGTGGCAGGTGACGTGGCAAGTGGACAATCTGCAACGTGTGGCAAGTGACAATCCGTAACTTGTAGCAGGCGGCGTGGCAAGCTAAATACAAGTACACTGCTGCTCTATCAGCTACTGCTACTCGCTCTGGTCTCACAAAATGGCTAAAATAGTTAAATAATACTGTTTTTTGAGCTTGGGGAGGGTCTTATGATGTTATCTTAACTAAACGCTTTTAGATGCAAACGCGGTAAAACGCGGCTAAACGCAGCATGCAAACGCGGCTAAACGGGTGTTTTAAACGCCGGTTTCAAGGTGTCAAAAAAAGAATCAGAGGACTTTGCCTCAGTGTCCCAGCCTAACAGCTTTTACATACTGAGTTTAGCAGCAGTTATCAACAGGTTAGAAGCTTTTTTAAAGATAACCTCAGGAGACCCTCCAAAATGTCTACAATGCAGGGAAAACATGTAAATTATTAACTATTTCAGCCATTCTGCCCCTCTCTCTGTCCGTCTGTCTGTCTGTCTGTCTCTCCGTCTCCTCCCCCCCTAACCCCCCCCCCCCCCCCCCCCCTGCAGGCAACAGCATGTGGTGAAAATTGTGTTTCTTACATGTTCCTCTTAAGGCCTTATGTACACTGCTGCTGCTAAACGGATGGACGTTTTGGAGCAAATGGGCATTTTTTTCAGCTGCTCCTGAACTCTCCTCTATGTTATCTTATCAGTACATGTACACAGGGTCATTTATAGTCATTTCTAGGCAGTTGAGTTGAGGCCTTTTTTGGAAAGCAAATGAGTTCAGACGCGGAGTTTAGAGGCATTTCAAGCGCCAAACATGGATAAACGCGGTAACTCGCGTTTAGTTTATAGGGGTTTTTAATTTTTGGCTATTTTGAAAAAAAAAAACAAAAACGTGGCATGTAAACGCGGCAAGATGGACGTTTTAAACGTGGGTTACTATCTGTCAAGTTAAATCGTTCAGGAGAGGTTGTAAAAACGTCCCGCGTACATTGAGGCCCCATGCACACGGGACGTCGGTGCAAACTCTGCTGAACACGTTTTTAAAAGCTGAAACCAGCATTTAGAAACGCCCGTTTTGCCGTGCATGCATGCCGCGTTTAACCGCGTTTGCGTCTAGAAGCGTTTAATTAAGATAACAAAAACCCCCCCCAAGCACTTTTCTGCAGCAGGGAATGACATTTTGCGACCCCTTTTTGAAGCCCCATATCTCAGGGCCACTTGGTGCTGGGAACCCCAAATCTGGTGTGCAAACACAGTGGAACTAGCACCACAACATATCCAGTTGGGGTTCCTAGCACCAAGTGGCCCCGAGATATGGAGCCCCAAAGTCAGGTCGCAAAATGTCATTCTCTGCTGCAGAAAAGTGCTTGACATTTTCCGACCCGATTTTGGGGCCCCTTATCTCGGGGTCACTTGGTGCTAGGAACCCTAACTAGTTAGATATGTTGTAGTGCTAGTTCCACTGTGTTTGCACACCAAATTTGGGGTTCCTAGCACCAAGTGGCCCCAAGATATGGGGCCTCAAATTCGGGTCGCAAAATGTCATTCTCTGCTGCAGTTTACCATATTTCTGTGTTTTCTGGTTCAAAAAATAGGGTTCCTTTAAAAACACTTATAAACCTAAACGCTTTACCGGCGTTTAGCCGTGTTTGGCGTCTGAAAGGTGGAAAACGTTTGCGTCTGAACCCATTTTTTTGCTTCTGGAAAAACGAGGTTAAACACAACTGACTAAAAACGCCAAAAAACGAGACTGTGTACATGGACACATACAATAACATTGAATGGGTTCAGGGGCAGTTGAAAAAGTGTGTCCAAATGCCTCTGAACGCACGTTTAACAGCGTCTCGTGTGCATGAGGCCTAAGCCTTAGAAACACTTATAAACGAAAATGTACCTAAACTCAGGTTACAGCTTTTACATGAGTTTACAAGCAGTTACAGGCATTTCGCATTTCAAATGCTTCTGAACATCTGTCCTGAGCGCATACTTTTGCATTTCAAAAAATGCTTCTAGACTCAACTGCCTGGAAAAGACTATAAACTATACATGTACTGATAAGATAACAGAGGAGAGTTCAGGGGCAGCTGAAAAAAATGCCCAACTGCTCCTAAAAGTTCGTTTACCAGCAGCAGTGTACATTAGGCCTTAGAGTAGATTCAGATGTGTGGATCAAGTTTCAAAGGCAATGAACAAGAGGTGAGGAAACAATAAGATGCCTCTTCATCCCATTTTTGCCAACAAATGCACTGCAACCATGTGCATAGTACTTTGTTGGGGGGCCTTATTTGTTTGAATGTGTAGCGTTCAGCAGACTTCCCACCGACCGATTGCTACATGTTGGATAAACTTTGTCATGTTCGAGAAACATTGCAACAGCAGCATGTAAGCACTCCCATCTGCTGCCTATTGCAGCTTAAGGGGGTGGTTGGCAGGCAGTAAAAACTCAGTTTGAATGCCCCAAACCGCACATCTAAATGAAGCCTTAGAGCAACATATTTATTATGAATAGAGTTGCCACCTCATCCCTTTAAACCCAAACACATATTGATTACACAGGTTCTGTGGCTGATTAAGGTGCTAATTAAACTCACCTGATGCCTTATCTGCACTAAATTAGTCTCAGAACCTGTGTAATTCATGTGTGTTCGGGTTTAAAGGGATGAGATGGCAAACCTAATTCTGAACAATGTAATGAAACTAGACTTGTGATACAAACCCCCCAAATTTTCTCTCAATTAAACATATTGGCATTGAAAACTGTAAATGTTATCTTAGACCCAGCTTCGTTCATTAATAATGGGCAAGATCAACTGTGCACAAGTAGCATACCCAGCAGCACAAAATATAATCAGGAAAACATTTCATCCTCTCAGTTTTCATGATGTCACTCAGCTGGGTGTGAAAGCAAATAAGTCAAGGAGGAATACACAAAAGGAACACACAGAAGGCTTCAGCAAATGTAAATGTTTGCCTGAAATTTTACAAAATGCCAGTGTTCCACTTTAATATGATTAAGGTGGAACACACTTAAAGGGTTACTAACCCCAGTAATCTGAAAATAGTTCATCCGCCCCCCACAGTGCCTACAGCTTATAAATCTTTTTACATTAAAACAATGCCACTATTGTATATCACGGTTACGTGATAAACTGCACAGTTTCTCCAGTGCTGAGAGTTCAGGTAGGAGGAGATTTCCAATACAGCCTGTATACACGCCTACATGTGTGTTGTCAATATCATGTGACCTGGCTAGCTCTGAGAACAAGTAAATGTTCTCTCCAGCATAAAAGACACAACTGAGCATGTGCAGGTTGGCTACCCTGCCTGTGTTAGCTGGCCTTCCCCAGATAGACAGTGCAGGAGGGAAGGATCTATGCATACAGGATAAAAAAGCCTTTTTACACAATGCAGAGGATCAACCCCTTAAGTTCCACAGTGAGTATAACAAGCATGCCATGCTGCATAAACAGACTGATTTTACTGTTGTGGGTTTAGTAACACTTTAAAGCAACAGATCAACTGGACATATATTTTTAGTCTATACATATAACACAACTTAAGTGAAAAGCAATAGTGAGGCAATGCTAAAAATCAACTTACGATAGTAGCCTTCAGCATCTGTCCAATTATCTCTCAAATTGGGGTTTTCCTTAAAATCTTTTCCGATACCAGCAGCTCTAAAACGAGCACTCTGAAAACAAAGCATTAATAAACAAGATGTCAAGACAGCAAGAACAGGTTGCAGAGGACAACTCTGCCAGGAAAGCCAGTGACTGACTAAAAAATAATAATAATAAAAGGGAACATGATTGTAATATCCCAACAAGTAACACAACACATACTCAAACTCAAAGTATCTGACGGACAATATGTAGTGGCCTTAACTTGCATTAGTGATGGGATACAGTATAAAGAGAGAATAATTGCATGTTGATTGTAGACCTTTTAGTTAAAGTAATATCGAACATATGCAATTTATTTAGGTCACAAAAGGTATCCTCATACATAAACACTTACATCAAAGTATGCAGCAAACATGTCATCAGATTCTGTAAACATGTCAGGAGCTGTTATTTTCTTTTGTTGGCTTCCTATGGAGCAAAAAAATACAAAAAAAATGTAACATTACAGAAAAATTCTGCTGAAAAATGAAGAGCAACTAATGACAGAAATATGTACATGTCACGCCAATTCTCTCTTACCATTATTCTGTTCTGTCATTAAGTTGTGTTTTGCCTCGACAGAAGCTTCAAAGTTATCAACATTCTCTCTCTCATATTCTTTGACATCAGCTGCAACACGCTCAAGAATGCCATCAGGAGAAGCAGAGCGACTGCTAGAACTACTCTGGGGACTGCTTGGTTCAGAGTTCACGGATAAATTGCTGTCTTCATTTAGATATCTGTATTTCTAGAGGAAAAAACACATATTACAAATTTTAGAAAAAAAGGCATTCAAATTCACAGCACTGACATGCATTAGATTAGAGTGTGCCTAAAATGGTTATTTCACCTTTGCTATTTTCTATTTTGCAAAAAAAAAAAAAAAAAAAAAAAAAAAAAAAAACATGCATTAGATAAGTAAACCTGCTTTTCCCATGCCCTAGGCGTTTCACACTGACCTCTACAATTGCCAGCCTTTGCTGTCGTCTTTGTTCAATAAGGGCTTCTTCATCTTCTTCTTCAACATCAAAATCCTCTAGACTGAAAAAAAAAAGTACCAATTTAGAATAAAGGGCACTCCGACCAAATAAAGTGAAGCAGTGTCCTTACTAAAACTATAATCTTAGAATGAACAGTACAGGCAATGCATTTAATAATCACATTTTTGTCCTCGTTTGGCAAGAGTGTATAACGTAAACTGTGCCTGCATTAATGGAAAAAGGAATTTTGTCAACGATTCCCTTTCATTTACTAAAATCTAAATTGTCATGGATCATGGTAAATGAACGTCTTTCTGCAATCTTAAATGATAAAATGGTTTTGTTTCAAAGAATATGGGACCCATGGATAAAATATAATTTCAAACACATAACGAGCTGGGAATGATCCAGGAATCTCCCTTTCCGGTACCGGAGTGCACCTTTCTCTCTTTCTTATTTTCTACTTATTCACCCTCTTATTCCTTTCTCTTCCTTTCCTTTTACCTACAAAACAACCTCGGAGGCGTCATGGGTTAATTGAGGCCCCAGGGCTCATCTTGAGGTCAAATTAGAAGGTTACACCAAGTGGAGGGGTTGGGGAGAGAGAATCCTCCTCCTGCGACTCCCCACACTACACATGAAGTACGTTAAGGAATTTATCGGAGAAAAGCTCATCCTTTACATGTTCTACTCTGAGTAAAAGTTTTATATTTTTATTATTTAGGTTGGACTTCTTGCTATATAGTGTTATAGTAAGGACAAGGACATGTTAAACTTCATAATATGTTGTGTAACCCTTTTTTTATAAATAATTTGTTACTTGTTCCAATACTTTAAACAAAAGAAATGTCGAACTGGATTTTATATCTTTTGAAAAAATTCTGAATAAAAATATTGGAAAAGAAAAAGGAATTTTGACTTGGCTATAAATTCTACATCTTGTTCAGGACACAAGCAACATATTTATAACACCATGGGTTATAGGCGAATCAGGTGATTGGACACTGGCAAGCTTTTGAAGCCATGCCCTCCCTAAGATGTCTCCCTTATAATCCAACCCCATTTCTAGAAACTTTAGTTTGATTATTTATCAACCAAAATTAAATTTAAGGAAACAAAGGGAAATGGAGGGTGGCCTGTGTGCTGTATGCCAAGTGGAGCTGCACGATTAATTGTTAAAAGATTGCAATCTTGATTCAAACCCCGCATGATCATCCAGCATCTCCACGATTCATGTATAAAGTGAAGAGCCATTCAACTGCTCACAGCTGTCCTTTAAAAAAAAAAAAAAAAAAAAGCAGCCCAATGTTTATCAACAACATTGCTCAGCTGCTGAAAGAGATAACAAGATACACTGTATCTTTCTGTTCATTTACAGATCAAAGGGTTGAACTTAAAGCGGGATTCCGGCCAGCTAAAACATTTTTTTAAGTCAGCAGCTACAAACACTGTAGCTGCTGACTTTAAATAAGTAGACTTACCTGTCCTGGGTGCCCGCGATGTCGGCCGCCCGAGGCCGACCCGTCCCTCGGCTCTCGGGTCCCGGCACCACCATTCTAGGCAAGGGAAACAGGCAGTGGAGCCGTGCGGATTCACTGCCAGTTTCTTACTGCGCACGCGCGAGCGGCGATCTGTGAATGGCCCCGCGGTGTTCTGGGAACACACACAGTTCCCAGAAGACAACGGGGCCGCTCACCGAGGAGCAGAACACGCCGCGGAATAGGAAGACTGCCTAGCAACAAGGGCTTAGGTAAGTATAAAAAAATTTTTTTTTCCAAATTTTTTTTTTTTTTTTTTTTTTGGTGGAATTTTTTTTTTTCCAGGGTGGCCCTCCACTTTAAGTCTGTGAATGAAGTCAGTTTAACCACTTAAGGACCGAGCTTCTTTCTGAGATTTGTTGTTTACAAGTTAAAAACAGTTTTTTTTTTTTTTTTGCTAGAAAATTATTTAGAACCCACAAACATTACACATTTTTTTCTAACACCCTCGAGAATAAAATGGGGGCCGTTGTAATACTTTGTCACACCGTATTTGCGCAACAGTCTTACAAGCGTGCTTTTTTTGGAAAAAATACACTTTTTTGAATTAAAAAAGTAGCCCAATTTTTTTTATATTGTGAAAGATAACATTACGCTGAGTAAATTGATACCCAACATGTCATGCTTCAAAATTGCGCCCACTCATGGAATGGCGACAAACTTTTTCCCTTAAAAATATCCATAGGCGACGTTTAAAAAAATTCTACAGGTTGCATGTTTTGTTACAGAGGAAGCCTAGGGCTAGAATTATTGCTCTCGCTCTTCCGATCACGGCGATACCTCACGTATGTGGTTTGAACACCGTTTTCATATGCGGGCACTACTCACGTATGCGTTCATTTCTGCACGTGAGCTCGGAGGGACAGGGCGCGTCAAATTTTATTCCTATTACAAGGAATGTAAGCATCCCTTGTAATAGAAAAAAAGCATCGCAGGACCTCTTAAATATGAGAACTGGGGAAAAAAAAGACCTCAGACCTCATTTACACTAAAATGCAATAACATTTTTTTTTTCCAAATGACAAAGATGGTCCTTTAAGAGGTATGGGCGGAAGTGACGTTTTGACGCATTTACAGGACACATTACAGGACACAGGCAAAATATTCACACACCGTGGGACACCCCCAAGCAATGAGTTTGAAGGGTGGACAACAACTAGGCCAACAAAACTGTGCCAACAGGAACCAAAAAATAAGTCAAAGTGCTGCTGTGAGAACCTTCCAGCCAAAAGCAATAGCCACAGAAGACTATATTTCCATCTGATAAAACTGAGAAAGCATAAACTGAAACCCGATGGTGGCCTTACACAGTTGGGCTACAGACTCGGTGCTGAAATTTCAAGAAAACTCCCAAAAACCTGGTGGTAAGGGCACAAAAAAGTGCAAAAGGTTTCCGTTTATGAGCATAAACTGTTGTATTCAAGTTTCTTATCCAACCTGCAACAGTGGACTTTGAAGCAGAACGACCCTTGCAAGGTCCCAAGGAGAGGACAAACAGGGAATCTGTTTGTCTGGAGGAAGCAGCAGCTTTGATGTACACTCTAATGACTCTGACTACATCCAGGAAATATAGATTTCTTTGGAGCAGGGCACAAAGTTGGAAAAGTAAAATGTCCTCATTGAGGTGGAACTCTGAAAGAAAAAATTATCTTTGGTTTAAGACAACCTTGTCATTGAGAAGTATGAGGAAAGGCTCTTTACAGGAAAGGGCAGCTATTTCAGAAACACACATCTGACAAATGTGATAGATACCTAAAAAGGCTAATTTGCCTGCAAGAGCCTCAAGGGGAATGTCTCTGATGGATTCAAGGGTGGGTATCTGCGAGGCAGAGAGAAACAAATTAAGGTCCCAGGGAAACACATAGGGCTGCAAAGGTGTCCTGATAGAAGAATCCTCTTAGGGGGAATATCTGCTTTATTGTGATGTGACCGGTGTGGTCTCTGTGTTTTTGCATGTTTACCTTAAATAAAGAATTTATAAAAAGAAGAATTCTCTTAAATAAGAAGAATGGCAACAAAATATTTTGCTGGAGAGCTCAGGAATGGAATTGGGCGAAAGGCAATTGCCTCAAAGAAGACTACATTAGGCCTAGAACTCTCATGGAAAATCTTAGTTGGATCTCTGCCCCTTGAACATGAGTTCTTAGAGAAAGAATTCACTTTTTTCTGGAAGACGCAAGTACTTCAGATGAAAAGAAGGTAATCACTCAACTAAAAGGCTGCAGCAAGTTAATTTGTCCTGACAACTGACCAGGAGAGGAGTCCTGCAGAAAAAGGTCATCTAGATAGCCTGTTACCTGAATACACTGAGTTCACTTTTACCAAGGTTGCACCAATTTGAATACACTGCTTGTGTAGACATTAGAAGAGTGAGGTGTTGATTGAAGAATTCAAAAATAAACTAGTGAAGCAGATTTTTCCACAAAGTAAAAGAGGTCCATCAGACACTAGCACAAAGCTAAGGATCACAGAGTGGTGTAAGGTTATAGGGTCCCAGGGGGGTGTTACTCAAAAGCTTGCCAAGGTGGCTGTATAGCCGGTTAAATCACTTAACAAAAAAAAAAAAAAAAAAAAACACAATCGCCGGCTGAAAAGATTGATAACAGGGTCATGATTGTAAATGCAATGATCTTGGTATAACCCCCTCAATACAAAGTCATATGTATACAGTACATATGGCGATATTAAGGCTGTTAATGGGTGAAAGTCTGCTGTAATATTCACACAATTTATTGTGTGAACATTCTCAAATCCTTTAGTAAATTAGTGTCTCTGCCTGTATTGCTCTCTGGATAATGATAGCACTCACATGACTTCCCCTCCAGCCATGGCCATTGGCCAACATACTGGACAAAGTGCTGGGGAGGCACTAAGACCCTTTTATTGCAAGTTATTTCACTGAGTTACTAAAGAACAGACTGTTCAGTTAGCTTAGTAAATATGGTGAAGTTGTGTTGACTCAGAATACCCAATTATGTGCAATGAAAAAAAAAAACACAAAAAAAAGGTGTGTTTTCATGCTCACAAATGGCCGACTAAGAAGTGGACATAGCGTCACTTTTTTACAAAGCTCAGAAAACTTTCACATTGCTAAATGAACAGTCTCTACTTCTTTAGAATATCATACACAAGAGTCTCATGTACGAAAAAAACAACATAAAACTAAGCTCAGGTAGCAAATGGCTTATTTATAAAACTGTTCATACTTTTCATCAGATGACTCTTGTTCTATCTTCATTCCCTCAGAAAGGCTTCCTTTAAACTTATCTTCTTTGTCTCTACTCCTGCTTCTCCTTCTGCGATTTCGGCCACCACGGGAGCGCGACCTCCTTCTGAGACGTGATCTACTTCTTCTGCCTCTCTCTCTGTAAGACACGCCAGAATTGGAAGCAATGACAGGAAGCAAATTTATTCTTATTTGCAATTTTGGACAGCAATATTTAAGCTGTGGACCTAAAATGCAGCCAGCTGAATAAAATACAATTATTATTGCAACAGGGACACAAGTCATTTTATACTTACACTTTTTACACAGCAGTATGAAATCATCATCATCTCAAATGCACAGTAATTGCCCAGCTTCTTTGTTTGGTCCAATAAGGGAACCCTTTGCATTCACCAAGAAAAATGCAAGGCAACACAGTGGCTAAGTGATTAGCACTTCTGCCTAACAGCATTAGGGTAGTTGGTCTGCATTCCAGCCATAGTACTACCAGCACGGAGTTTGGATGTTCTCCCAGTGCCTGCGTGGGTTTCCTTTTGGTGCTCCCACACTTCAAAGACATGTTGGTAGGTTAATTGTCTCCTGTCTCAATTGGCCCTAGCATGTAAATGTATGCGAGTTCGGGACCTTAAATTGTAAGCTCCTTGAGGTCAGGGACTGGTGTGAATGTACTATATATGTAAAGTGCTGCATAGATTGGCGGCGCTATAGAAGCACCTGTAATAAATACATAAAATAAATAAGGCGCCCTCTGAATGGCGCTTGTGTTGAGTACACGACCCCATATGGTAACTATGCAGTAAGGAAGCCACTTGGCACAGGTCCTGGAGGACAGAAAGGATCACTGTAGTAGTAGAGGCTACGACAGTGACTTTCTGCTTCCACAGGGGTCAGCCAGGTATGTAATATATATATATATATATATATATATATATATATATATATATATATATATATATATATATATATATATATTTATATTTGTCCAAGCTGGCCCAATGTAACTACGCAAAAACAGACACGCCTGTAATTTAGCTTTAACATATTACCTAAAGTGTAACTTTAGTCAGAAAATTAAGTCCTGCTAGATCTCTTCAGGCTGTTCCCTTTTGCAGGAAAAGTTATGGAAAATATTAAAATAAGTGTCTAATACTGTTTAAAATCCAGTAATACAATGTCTCACCCTGCTCTGCACATGCTCAGTTGATCTCCATTTTTAAGCATTGCCGAGTTGGAAGAGGCCAATCTGCTGACAGCCTTTAAGCGGAATTAAATCCTTTCAGCCAAGGAAGCTGCTTTTGTTTGATCTGCAACTGCCACGATGCTGCACATGTGATCAGTTATGACACCAGCCATGTGATGTTTGACAGTTTGGTTAAAACACAGGAAAATGTGACAGTTAGCAATCCCGGCATTCCAGGAATGTAACTGTTTTTTTAATTTGTTAAATCGATGGGTTTAGTTCTGCTTTATGGTTTACTGCTGTTCCGGAGCTCAGGGCTTCAGCAAAATGGCAGCCTCCAGCAAGAAGAAACAGGAACAATGCTGGAGGCACTTTTCAGCACAGACTAATTTTGGTAGCATAATTATTAATTTGGAATCTATGTTCCTTGCAAAGGAACATTTTTTTATCAAACTGTTATGGTTAAAGTTCCATTTTAAGGACAAAAGGACTCCAGCACAACTAATTTGTTATAAACATTTTCATGTCCACATATCTACAAAAAAACTTGCTTTTTTTCCTTCTCTGATCCACGTATCCTTCAAAATAGCTGCATTGTTTGATTTCTGACAGTTAGAAGGCACCTATTTCTTACCTTTAAGACCGATCAATGCTATGTGCTGGTTGTAAGGCTCGGTTCACACGGGGGCGACTTGTCAGGCGACCTAGCCGCCTGACAAGTCGCCTCCCGTTCTGTACAATGGAACCGTTCTAATCGGAGTGACGCAAGTCGCTCCGACTTAGAAGAAAGGTTCCTGTACTACTTTGGGGGCGACTTGCATAGACTTCTATACAGAAGTCGTCTTGCAAGTTGCCCCGGCAGTCGTGTGCAGGTCGCCTCGGTGAGGCGACCTGCAAGTCGTGCCGCGTCTAGTGTGAACCGGCACTTCAACTGCCCCTTTGTAACACTTCTGACATCACTGCTAGCTTTGAGTTAGCAGTGCTGTTTGGGTGCTTAACCACTTCCATACTGGGCCTATTCTGGCACTCCTCTCCTACTCATAATTTTTTTGCTAGAAAATTATGCTTTTTTTTAGCAGAGACTCTAGGGAATAAAATGAAGGTAGTTGCAACTGTTTACATTACACGGTATTTGCGCAAAAATTTTTCAAACGTATTTTTTGGGGAGAAAAAAAAAAGTTTCAAGAATTAAAAAAAAAAAAAAAAAACAGTAAAGTTAACCCAATTTTTTGTATTATGTGAAAGATGTTATAACGAGTAAATAGATACCTAACATGTCATATTTTAAAATTGTGCACACTTGTGGAATGGCGCCAAACTTTGGTACATAAAAATCTCCATAGGCGACGCTTTAAATTTTTTTACAGGTTACCAGTTTAGAGTTAGAGAAAGTCTTGGGCTAGAATTGTTGCTCTCACTCTAACGCACACGACGATACCTCACAAGTGTGATTTGAACCCCCTCACACCGCCTGCAAGAACAATCATGCGGTTGAACTGCTGCTATGATTGTTCTTACGGTGCAGGGAATCACCGGCCAAAAAAGATAACATCTGAATAATGCCTGCAGGCATCATTCAGATAACCCCACTCAAAGTCCAGGACGTCATATGACGTCCTTGGGCTGGAAGTGGTTAAAGGCCAACTCCTACACAGACAGCACTGAGCATAGCAGTAATACAAGCAAAGCTGCTGCTCTCCTTTCCCTAACACTGTCTGTTGACACCCTGTAAAATAGGAAAGGTAGGGGGAAGCTGTTAGAGTAATCAGCCTACTTTTTTCCCTCTCTGATTCAGTTATTTAGCACATAAGATTTCTTATTACCATTGGAGCACTCTTTTACTTTCAGGCTGGCGCACAACTAAAACTACCACCACTTTGTGACAGATTTCGGATCGTATTTCACTACAGCAAACTTTTCCTCTGTTCAGTTCATACTGTTTAGCACTGTTTATTAACTGAACTGAGAGAAAAACTTAGACTTACGGTTGATGGTATTTCTAAGAGCCTTTTAGGACAGGCTTGGAGAGAGCGTAGCTCCGCCCATTTTCCAGGAAACGCATGCAGCTTTAAAATACCTCCTCTTCCACCATGGCCTCAGTTATTGTGTGGTCTCTGACATACTGGAAAACAAAGCACAGAAAACCACCAACACAACCATGACAGGTACTTAAACACTTCTAAGACAACAGGGAGGGTAGTAACGGCTGTCCTGAAAGGCTCTTAGATATACCGTCACCGGCAAGTCTAGCTACATTTTTCTCAAATTGCCTTTCAGGACAGCCTTGGAGAGGATAACCGAGAAACTTACGGTAGGGTGGACTACTGCCCACAGAACCTTCCTGCCAAAGGCTTGATCTGCAGAGGACAGCAGGTCCAACCTATAGTGCCAGAGGAACGTAGAGAAGTTGGACCAGGTAGCAGCCTTGTATATTTGTTCAGGCGTAGCACCGGCTCTTTCAGCCCAGGAAACTGATGTTGATCTTGTAGAGTGGGCAGCTATACCTGAAGGCGGTACTTCTCCCTTAGCTTTGTAGGCTTCCATGATTGCCCATTTAAACCACCTACCTAGAGTGCTCTTGGAAGCTTTTTCCCCTTTGCGGGATCCTGAGAAGATAATGAAGAGAGCATTCGATTTCCTAAAATGTTTTGGTGACTTTTAGGTAATGTAGCAGGAATCTCCTTACATCCAGAGTATGAAAAGCTTTTCCCCTGGATTAGCTGGAGCTAAGGAGAAAGTGGGTAATATGGTCTCTTGTGAGAGGTGAAAAGGTGTGGCAACCTCGGGTAGAAATACCAGATCTGTTAGAAGAATTACCCGATCTGAAAGAAACATCAGAGGGTTTTGTGACCACCAAGGCCTGAAGCTCACTGATCCTTCTTCTGGCTGACATGATGGCCACTAACAAAATCATCTTAAGAACTATATCTTTTAAGCATGCTTCCTGCAGGGGTTCAAAAGGAGCCTTCATGAGACCCAGCAACACACAATAGATAAATCCCAGCTGGGAAAAACTTTAAAGGCTACCCGCCTGTTCCGTGCAAAAGCCCTAAAAAAAAGAAATCTGGAAATGAAAACTTATTTGGATAGTCTTTTAAAAAGAAAAAAAAAAAAAAATTGAAAAGCCAACTGAGTTTTAAGGGTGCTGGCTGCCAGCCCCTTCTCCATTTTGTCATGGAGGAATTCTAGGACTGAAGCTATACTTTTGACCTGAAAACCTTTAGAAGAGCACCAGGAGTTAAACTTTTTCCATACTTTAAAGATATATAGCCCGTCTCAACTTCTTTCCTACTGGAGAGCAGAGTATTCACTAGCTTTTCTGACAGGCCCTAGGCTCTTAGGAGGTCTTCTTCAGAAACCAAGCGGTCAGTTGTAGTCGATCTGCTTCCAGATGGTTCAGGGTCCCCTGTGTTAGGAAATCTTTTCAGTATGGTAGCCTCCAGGGAGGTTTTGCGGCTAGATTTAGCAGAGCCGCGAACCAGGGCTTCTTCGGCCAGAAGGGAGTGACAAGAGTCAGATTCGTGTTTTCCGCTTTGAACTTCCGAAGGACCAGCGGTATCAACTGGAAGGGAGGGAAAGCATAGCACAGCTGATAATGCCAGGGATGGGTGAATGCGTCTATACCTATGGCCTGATCTTCCCGGTGAAGTGAAAAAAAACATCCGCACTTTTGCGTTCTGCTGGCTTGCGAACAGATCTATTTGAGGTTGTTCCCATACGTCGGTGACCTTCAGGAAGGCCTCTTGGTTTAGACTCCATTCTGCTTCTACCACTCTCCTTCTGCTTAGCAGATCTGGTAGCAGGTTCTGGGACCCCTTTAGATGGGTCGCGTCGGTGATGCCATGTTTCGCTCTGCCCAGGTAAACAACTGGCAGGCTAGCTCTAAGAACCCTTTGCTCCTGGTTCCTCCCTGTTTCAATACATAAGCTACCGCTGTTGAATTGTCCGAGAGTACTTGCACATGCTGGCCCCTGACAATCTGTTGAAAGGAGACCGAGAAAGATGGCCCTTAGTTCTCACCAATTTGAAAACTTCCGGGCTAATGCCTTGGACCACCATAGCGCTCTTTCCTGGTCCAAGGCATTAGCCCAGAAGTCCCCCGGCAGTTCTTCTGTTCCTGGTCCCTATTTTTGTGGGGCTGTTGAACAGCACAAAAATTCTTTTTGAGTGGTTGTTTCTTTTTGGAAGGAAATGCTTTCTTCTTGTCGGCTGTTCTGTCCAGGACCGTCTTTTCATACATATATAAAAATTATGTACAGCGCTCAAAAGTGAATATGCAAAATCAATGAAGTACAATGTGAATGACAACAGAGAATAGAATTATGTACTTGAACACATAATTACACATTCTGAATAGTGTAAATGACCATAAACAATATATGAAAAAGTGACGTGAAAAGTCAGTATGTAAAATATAAATAACTACAAACAATAAATGTAATTATATAAAATAGTGACGTGAATATCACAGGACATCCAATGTTCAGTAAGTCCATATATTCTCATAGAAAAATTCATCTGACGTGAAAAAAAAAGTCCATAAACGAAATAGTGAGAAGATGACTTCTAAACCAAGAAAGGTATTTCCACGTGACATCAATGTTACGTGAAAAAACAGCAATAAAACCACAACCGGTTGTAAGATGGCTTACCGGAGTTAGAAGACTCAAATAGGCTTACGCTCAATGAGTCAAGAGGGCTTGTGGTGTAAAACATCAATGCATGGAACATCTATGCCTGTAGTCAGAATCAGAGTGGAAGGTGGTCCTTCCATCCAGAGATCAACACAAAGAGCAATCCTTAGAAATGGCCAGCGTGATATACTAGATCGTCTCATGCAGTTAAACAGTATAGCCAGAAAAGAAAAGACTCCACATAGTGTGAACCAGTAAAAAAATTTAATACGTTTAATCTAATAGAGAACACTCGCATTTAGTAGGTGTATATAAAGCGCTTAAAATGTACAGAATAACCAAGGCAATGGCATCCGCGGGGCTCGACGAGTAGATGTTCCATGCATTGATGTTTTACACCACAAGCCCTACTGACTCATTGAGCGTAAGCCCATTTGAGTCCTCTTACAACCAGTGGTGGTTTTACTGCTGTTTTTCACATAATATTGATGTCACGTGGAAATACCTTTCTTGGTTAAGAAGTCATCCTCTCCTCACTATTTTTTCTGGACTTTTTTTCACGTCATATTCATTTTTGTATGACAATATATGGACTTGCTGAACATTGGATCTCCTGTGATATTCACGTCACTATTTTATATAATTACAATTTATTGTTTGTAGTCATTTATATTTTACATACTGACTTTTCACGTCACTTTTTCATATATTGTTTATGGTCATTTACACTATTGAGAATGTGTAATTATGTGTTCAAGTACATAATTCTATTCTCTGTTGTCATTCACATTTTACTTCAATCATTTTGCATATTCATTTTTGAGCGCTGCACATAATTTTTATATATGTGTTTTTGGTTTGCACTTGTTTGGTGTTGTGCTGCCTGCTATTTGATAATCCTTTTGGGGTGTTAGCGCAATACATACCATTTTTTCCTATCTGGACCAAAAAGTAGGTCGCCTGAGAAGGGCAACCCGCATAACTTTATCTTGGATGCTGTATCACCAGTCCAAGTCTTCAGCTGGATAGCACGTCTAGCTGAGTTCACCAGCGCTGAAGATCTTGCTGACATCTTTACTAATTCTGCTGATGCATCAGCCATGTACTTTACCGCTTTCAGCATCAGTGGAAAGGATTCCAGTAACTGAGTGAGTGGTGTACCTGCCTCTACGTGACCCTTAAGTTTTTCTATCCAGCATTCCAGGTTCCTTGCTACTACCATGGAGGCCATAGTGGGTTTGAGACTGGAAGATGTGGAATCCCACTCTTTTTTTCCAGGAGGGAATCCGCTCTCTTATCCATCGCGTCTTTAGTACCCCTATATCTTCGAACGTTAGGTCCGTGTGACGGGATACTTGTGAGAATGCGGCGTCTACTTTGGGTTTCTTGTTCCAAACCTTAGTCTCCTTCTCTTCAAAGGGGAACCTTCTTTTGAGAGTTGTGTAGATTGCTCTTAAGAGATCATCTGCCTCCTCCAGCGATAGCTTATACCTGGACACCTGGCTATCATCTTCCTCCTCTTCCTCGTCCAAGTCCCTGAGGGAAGGCAAAGTACTTCTTCCCTCATCCCCTGAGTCAAAAGCCTCAGCTGCCCTAGAGGTGGATGCTCGGGGAGGCTGGACGGTGTTTGCTGGGGTTCAACCTGGCTTGTCGGGCTTTTGACTAGCAGAGATCTGATCGAGCTCAAGGAGTTCATAAGTTCTTGTACATAGGAAAACAGATCCTTGCATTGTTGGGATGTTTCCTCTTCAACAAGCTCTACTGGTTCTACACTTGGGCTTTTGCCACAAATCTCACCATTGTAGCCGTACACCGCTATCTCTCTAGTGAGACAGACCTCCACCAACACAGGATCAGTGTGCCCTGAAAGGTGTCAGACCCAGCAAAGAAACAACCCCCATCCAGGCTGCAGGGTCAGAGCAGAGTCAGCTCTGACCCTGCAGCAGAAGGCTCCCCACAGGGATGCACAGACATGAAACACACAGCCCATAATGAGAAGATGGGGGCACTACTGTACCCCTTTTTAGCTGGGCCTGGCCAGTGCTTGAGGCGCCTGCTTCCGCCGAGGCGGTCATTCTCTCATCCATTTCTGCAGAGAGCGCAGCGGGGAACTGACAGAAGCCGTCTGTCTTTGACTCTGCCGGTCCCGACATCATCCACGAGGGTCCGGAACTGGAAACACCAGCCAATGGACCCGCTCCCTGACCTCTGCGTTCCAGGCGACTGGAACCATCGTCGCCACGCTAATACAGGAAGCCGCGTCACGGGACATGACGTCGCCCGCCGTCCGGGACCGACATGCGGGGAAAGCTACACACTCTTAGCGCCTGTACTGGGAGGGGGGGAGGGGAGCTGGGATGGTCATGAGAAGAAAACATACTGAGGTGAGCCAATAGCCTCCCCTTGGAGAGGGCACAGCTCCCCCTGGTTCCTGCAGCGCTTCCACTATGGCGGAGGAAACACAATAACTGAGGTCATGGTGGAAGAGGAGGGATTTTAAAGCTGCATGTGTTTCTTGGAAAATGGGTGGAGCTACGCTCTCGTCAAGGCTGTCCTAAAAGGCGATTTGAGAAAATTTGCTGGGGTAAAACATAATCTGCTGTCACAGCAGGAGAGGATTGGATAATTCTTTTGGTTGTGTATGAGTAAAACCATGTACACAGGGGCCGCATGTCGGCCAGTTCAATAAAAACCAGCCAACATTTGGCCGGTGTGTATGCCAGCCGGTCCGACAGAAGCTGGCTTCTGTCGAATGTGCATGCTGGAAAATCACATCCCCTCTGACTCCCGATCAGCGATCTCAACCAATGGCTGGGAGCGCTGATCGGAGTGTTCTGGCAGATTGCCTGAACACAACAGCAGGGGAGATTGCAGTACTAACAACAGATGATAAGTACATCGGCTCTGGCCGGAACCGACAGGTTTTTTTTTTTTCATTCAACCTACTGGGTTGAACGTAAACAACTAACAGTGTGTACCAGGCTTGAAGCAAGCCATAAATTATGAGATTTTCTTTCCTACAACCACAGGTTGCAAGAAAGAAAATTGCTCAATCCCCATTTAACACACTCAGTGTTGCTAGAGGAATCCCACTGAGCCATTGTGTTCTCCCAGCGTCGGGGGGAGCCACCCCTACCAGAAGAACACAGTGATTACTGCTAGCAGCTATAGCCACTGGCAATAATCGCGTGCTTAAAATCTGACATGCTGGTTGCACCCAAGTCGATCAATAGAGATGGCAGATTAGTCCCTGCTGAACCAGCCACGATTCAATCCATTTATGGCCAATTTGAGTCTGAGAAAGATCACTCCAATGGTAACAAGGAATCCTGTTTGTTTATTGACACTGGCAGTATAACAATGCAGTTCTCCTTTCTTGTACAGCAGGATGCTGCTGGGGCAGGGAGTTTCTTGTTTAGCATCATCTTAAAGTGGATGTAAACCCTCACATAAACCCAGTGAAGTGAACAGCCTCAGAGGATACACAGAGATGAAACAAATCTCACTACATAAGTTTTACATGTATATCTGCGGCCTTCATCTTTATATACTGTTTAGAAAGTGCACGTCCTGTTAGAGCTTTCTCTTCCCGATTCATCTGTGGGTGTGGATTCTTGCCATACACTGCGAGACAGCCGATTGGAGGAAAGGCGCACACACCACCTCTCCATATAGGCAGAAAAAGGACGTAACAATGTAGAGCTGTGCTGTGAATTGACCAGCTCTCTGCTAAACTATTTATAGCACCCTCCCTGACACAAAATTCTGCCTGGTTTTATCACAGTTGATGGAGAACTTGTCAGAAGTTATCATGATGATAACAGAAGAACAGAGCAGGAGACTTAAGGCTTTGAAGAGAGTTAAGAAAACACTGCAGATATATGTGCCCAGCTCAAATTTCATGAAATCAGAACCAACTGCTGCCTTTTCAATTGCACAATTAACTTACCTTCTGTGAAGAGATCTGCTCCTTCGACGAGGAGATCTACTACGCCTAATAGGTGACCGTGATCTTCTTCTTAGAGGTGACCTACTTGAACGCCTTCTCGGAGACCACCGAGGAGGGCTAGTTTCTTTTGTTCTATCATGTCTTGTAAGCCCCTCATCTCTGGCTCGTGATCTAAATAAAAATAACTAATACTTTATGAACAATAAACACAGTTACCAAAAAACTGCAAAAATGGACAACATAGTTATTTTTTCATTTTTTAGGCACAGCTTATTTATGCTTTGTGCATAAATAATTCAGGAAAGAGTAAAATGAAACCTTTTGAGAGAAAATAATGCAAGCTGTCATTGCGGATGTCCTCTTGAGAATGTACATTGCCACAGAACAAGCATGTAGCAAGTAATGTCAAACCTTATTATATGCATATTTGTTGCTTTTAGAAGGAAGCAATGTCAGCCCACATACAGTTGTGCTCATAAGTTTACATACCCTGGCAGAATTTATGATTTCTCGGCTATTTTTCAGAGAATATGAATGATAACACAAAAACATTTCTTTCACTCATGGTTAGTGTTTGGCTGAAGCCATTTATTATCAATCAACTGTATTTACTCTTTTTAAAACATAATGAGAACACAAACTACCCAAATGACCCTGATCAAAAGTTTACATACCCTGGTGATTTTGGCCTGATAACATGCACACACGTTGACACAAAGGGGTTTGAATGGCTATTAAAGGTAACCATCCTCACCTGTGATCTGTTTGCTTGTAATTAGTGTGTGTGTATAAAAGGTCAATGCATTTCTGGACTCGACAGACCCTTACATTTTTCATCCAGTGCTGCACTGATGTTTCTGGATTCTGAGTCATGGGGAAAGCAAAAGAATTGTCAAAGGATCTGCGGGAAAAGGTAGTTGAACTGTATAAAACAGGAAAGGGATATAAAAAAAATATCCAAGGAATTGAGAATGCCAATCAGCAGTGTTCAAACTCTAAATCAAGAAGTGGAAAATGAGGGGTTCTGTTGAAACCAAACCATGGTCAGGTAGACCAACTAAAATTTCAGCCACAACTGCCAGAAAAATTGTTTGGGATGCAAAGAAAAACCCACAAATAAATAACTTCAGGTGAAATACAGGACTCTCTGAAAACATGTGGTGTGGCTGTTTCAAGATGCACAATAAGGAGGCACTTGAAGAAAGATGGGCTGCATGGTCGAGTCACCAGAAGAAAGCCATTACTACGCAAATGCCACAAAGTATCCCACTTACAATACGCCAAACAGCTCAGAGACAAGCCTCAAACCTTCTGGCACTAAGTCATTTGGAGTGATGAGACCAAAATTGAGTTTTTTGGCCACAACCATAAATGCTACATTTGGAGAGGAGTCAAAAGGTACACCATTCCTACTGTGAAACACAGAGGTGGATCGCTGATGTTTTGGGGATGTGTGAGCTACAAAGGCACAGGAAATTTGGTGAAAACTGATGGCAAAATGAATGCATTAAAGTGGGGTTCCCATTTAAAAAAAAAAAAAATTAAAAGTCAGCAGCCCCAAATACTGCAGCTGCTGACTTTTAATCAGACACTTACCTGTCCCAAGGTCCAGCGATGCGGGGGAACGAAGCCCCGCTCGTCCACCCCCCCTCCGCTGGGCAGCGCCGGCATTTTAACTGTGGGCGCCTGGCTGTGGCTTCACAGTCGGCACCCACTGCGCATGTGCGAGCCCAGTCACTGGCCCCGTAATCATCTGGGACCGGTCGCATGTCCCAGATGATTGACAAGAGGGAGGGGGAGAGGCGATCTCCCTTCCTGCGCCGAGGGAAGTGATGTCACCAGCCCAGGCACCGAAGGAGGCAGACTACGAGGGACCCCCTAGCAACAGCCATTTAGAGGTGAGTTAAAAAAAAATAAAAATTTCTCCAAATGTTTGTTTTGTTTTTTTTAAGCACATTACTCTTTTTTTTTGGGGGGGGGGGGGTGGAACTCCACTTTAAGTTATCAAAAAATATTGGAGGAACATTTGCATTCATCAGCCAGGAAGCTGTGCATGGGACGTACTTGGACATTCCAACGTGACAATGATACAAAACACAAGGCCAAGTTGACCTGTCATTGTCTACAGCAGAATAAAGTGAAGGTTCTGGAGTGGCCATTTCAGTCTCCTGACCTCAATATCATTGAGACACTCTGGGGAGATCTCAAATGTGCAAGACAGCCCAAGAATTTACAGGAACTGGAGGCTTTTTGCCAAGGGGAATGGGCAGCTTTACCATCTGAGAAGATAAAGAGCCTCATCCACAAATACCACAAAAGACTTTAAGCTGTCATTGATGTTAAAGGGGGCAATACACGGTATTATGAACTGTGTAAACTTTTGATCAGGGTCATTTGGGTAGCTTCTGTTGCCATTACGATTTAAAAAGAGTAAACGGTTGATTGATAATAAATGGCTTCAGCCAAACACTAACCATGAGTGAAAGAAAAGTTTGTGTATCATCATTCATATTCTCTGAAAAATGGCCAAGAAATCATAAATTCTGCCAGGGTATGTAAACTTATGAGCACAACTGTATCTTTCTTGTACCAGGTTTTCTTTAAAGGAATAATAATGATTATTTTTATTTTTTTTAAATCACATAATTTTACACATAGGGCGTTTTGGAAGCTTCATTTCTAGTCTGTGTCTATGATTTGTATAATAATTTTCACCTCTCCCTCACTCTGTATGGGACCTGTACATTTATTGATGCACTGTATCTAGTGCACCACCAGGCCCACCTACATACTAGCATATTTTTAAATTTGCTAAAAATTTGTGGCAAAAAGGTGAAGATCACCCTGGCGTTCCTACTTTTCAAAGGGGTCATTTTGGGGGTTTTCGAAATGTCTTAGCATTTGTATACATAATGTTTATTTAACACAAGCGCAAGAGAATTTTTTTTTTCCATTTTTGGTCTTTTTCCTTTACTATATAAACTATATATAACTTTATACTGTAAAGAAAAAAGACAAAAACCATAAACAAAAAGCTCTATTTGCCTGAAAAAAAAAAAAAAAAAAGATATAAAAATTTGAGTAAAGTGTTTGCCCTTTTAAAAACTCACCTACACAATCCCACCCCCCACAGATTCTTAGTTATCAAAATTCAACAGCAGCAGCCTCAAGTGTTTGTTTACATCCTGTGGTAAAAGTCTCCCTCTCCTGGATGTGCCTGTGCAATACAACAACCCTACAGACTTCTAGCCGGTAGATGGCCTCACAGAAAGGCTGTGCTGCACAGGTGCATCCTGGAGAGGGAGATTTTCACCTGCTGGATGTACACAATCTCCAAAGGTCACAGTCATCACCCCTCGATAAGTTGGCATCGGGGGAGGTTCGGATAAGTTAGGTCAGGAGCAAGCAAGATACAGTACTGTGCAAAAGTTTTAGGCAGGTATGTAGAAATGCTGTAAAGTAAGAATGCTTTCAAAAATATATATTTTAATTGTTTATTTCTATCAATTTACTAAATGCAAGTTAGCGAACAGAACAAAAATCTAAATAAAATCAATATTTGGTGTGACTATCCTTTGGCTTCAAAACAGCATCAATTCTTATTATAGGTACACTTGCACACAGTTTTTGAAGGAACTCAGCAGGAAGGATGTTCCAAATATCTTGGAGAACTATCCACAGATCTGTGGATGTTGGTTGCCTCAAATCCTTCTCTCTTCATGTAATCCCAGACAGACCTGATGTTGAGATCAGGGCTCTGTGGGGGCCAAACCGTCACTTCCAGGACTCCTTGTTCTTTATGCTGAAGTTAGTTCTTAATGACATTGACTGTATGATGAGGGTCATTGTCCTGCTACAAAATAAATTTGGGGCCAATCACATGCCTCCCTGATGGAGAAGTATCTGCCTATAGTTCTCAGCACTGAGACTACCACTGACAACGCCGATGACCATATACACAATGGTAGGCCAAGGAAAATTAATGCAGCAGAAGAAAGACATGCTTACTTCCCTTCGACATGAGAAGATGGCCAGCAGTGCCATCAGCACAGAACTGGCAGAAACTAATGGAAACCAGTGGGACCCAGGTACACCCATCTACTGTCCAGAGATGTGTGGCCAGAAGTGGTCTTCACGGAAGAATTGCAGCCAAAAAGCCATACCTCCAACGTGGAAACAAGGCTAAGAGACTCAACTATGCACAAACGCATAGGAACTGGGGTTCAGAAAAATGGCAGCAGCTGCTCTGAACTGATAACTTAAAATGTAAAATATTTGGCTGCCACAGGGGGCAGCTTGTTTGCAAAGGGCTGGAGAGCAGTACAATAATGAGTGTCTGCAGGCAACAGTGACGCATGGTGGGGTTTCCTTGCAAGTTTGGGGCTGCATTTCTGCAAATGGAGTTGGAGATTTGAGGGTCAATGGTGTCCTCAATGCTGAGAAATACAGGCATATAATAATTCATCATGTCATACCATCAGGGAGGCTCATGATTGGCCCAAAACTTATTCTGCAGCAGGACAACAACCGCAAACATACAGCCAATGTCATTAAGAACTATCTTCAATAAGGAGTCCTGGAAGTGATGATTTGCCCCCACAGAGCCCTGATCTCAACATCCTCAAGTCTGTGTGGGATTATATGAAGAGACAGAAGGATATGAAGCAGCCTACATCCACAGAAGATCTGTGGTTAGTTCTCCAAGATATTTGGAACATCCTTCCTGCTGGGTTCCTTCAAAAACTCTGTGCAAGTGTACCTAGAAGAAATGATGCTGTTTTGAAGCAAAAGGGTGGTCACACACCAAATATTGATTTAGATTTCTCTTCTGTTCATTTATTTATTATTTTTATCTCATTTTGTTAATCGATAAAACTATTAACACTTCTATTTCTAAACCGATTCGACCAGCCGCTTCAGTTATACTGCGGCAGGTTGGCTCCCCTGCGCGAGCCATCGCAGCTATACGTCGGCTCGCGGGGTCGGGATGGCAGGCGCTCGCGCCCTCTGCACAGCAGGGGTGCCGATGTTCGTGACCGCCGGTCGCGATGACCGCCGGCCACGAGCGATCATGAGCAGGAGACACAGAACAGTGACGAGTGTGTGTAAACACACACTTCCCTGTTCTGTTCTGACAGGAGTGACAGATCATGTGTTTCTATTAGCTAGGAACTATGATAGGTCAATTCCTCTAGTCAGTCCCCTCCCCCTTCAGTTAGAATCACCTCCCAGGGAACATAGTTAACCCCTTCACTGTCAGTGACACTTTTACAGTAATCAATGCACTTCTATAGCATTGATCGCTGTATTAATGCCAATGATCCCAAAAATGTGTCAAAATTGTCCGATGTGTCCGCCATAATGTAGCAATCACGATAAAAATCGCAGATCGCCGCCATTACTAGTAAAAAAAAAGCAAATAATAAAAATGCTATAAATCTGTCCCCTATTTTATAGATACTATAACTCTTGTGTAAACCAATCAATATACGCTTATTGCGATTTTTTTACAAAAAATATGTAGAAGAATACATATCAGCCTAAACTGAGGAAAAAATGTGCTTTTATAAAAAAAAATGGGGATATTATAGCAAAAAGTACAAAATAGTGTTTTTTTCAAAATTGTCGCTCTTTTTTTGTTTCTAGCGCAAAAAAAAAAAAAACGCAGAGGTGATCACATACCACCAAAAAAAAGCTCTATTTGTGGGGGAAAAAAAAGGATGTCAATTTTGTTTGGGTGCAATGCCGCACGACCGCGCAATTGTCAGTTAAAGAGACGCAGTGCCGAATCGCAAAAAGTGCTCTCGTCAGGAAGGGGGTAAATTCTTCCGGGGCTGAAGTGGTTAAAGCCATCTTTATGTACAGCATTTTTTCACACCTGCCTAAAATTTTTGCACAGCATTGTAAGTGCACTTACCCGTTATTTTTAAATAGGGGCAAGACCACAGGCAATACAGGTGACTATTTATTTGCCTTCTGCCAGATTTATTTTGGGTACAGCTTCCAGAGTTCAGTTCCTATTTAACCACTTCCCGTCCAGCGTACAATTATCAGCCAGCGATCGGCTTTACTGTAAAAGCAATCAGAGCGGCTCTACAACCGCCAGATCACTTTTTACAAAAGTCGGAAGGGTAGCTTATCAAACCGATAGGTGTTTCATCAGCTGCCTTGGAGGGCAGAGGAAGGATCAGGGGTCTAAAAGACCCCTGATATTTGCATAAAGAGGCTCTGTCACTGCCCAAGCTATCACAAGGGATATTGTTCATCCCTTGTGATAGCAATACTATTAAAAAAATAAATAGATAAATAAACAAAAGCTCCCCTGCCACTACCCCAAGCAGAGACAATATACATCTGGCCACTCTAACAATTCTGAACCCAAAGGTGCCCAGAGCGGAGGCCTTACACATTCATTCTCAGTTCAGCATGGTTCCATAATCTCCTTCACCCACTCAGCTATCCTAAAGAGCCAGTAGGAAAAGGGAAATTGTATTGGATTAGGATATAAAGTGGTCTCCTCCAGACAGATTAACAGACATATTATATTGTTTATTGAAAAATAGAAAAAGACAATAGAAACTTTAAGATTAAAAAATAGGGGAGTGACACACACATGCCCCTGGACAGAAAAACCAATGGTGTGTATACAACATTTCGTACAGATATATTACATAGGAGGAATCCAACATGTTTCGCGGTATATGTATCCGCTTCTTCAGGGCTTGCTTTCTTTGTAGCTATCTCGAAATCTTAAAACAGTCCAGGGTATCCAGTTTAAGGGGTGACCAGAACAGGAACCACAACACGGGTGAAGACCATACAACCAGAAAGACAACCTCAATGTACTATGGATAAGACATATCCTTTACTTATATCACAAGGACAGACAGAACTCAATAGGGGGTTTGACTCGCACAACACACATCCAAGGAGGGTCCATTACGATAAACTGTTAAGCCTGCACAACAGCATAGTTCTATGCTGTTGTACAGGATATTTGGGAGTAGGGCGAAACAACTAAACAATTATTGGAAAACTAATCGATTATGAAATTAATCGATTAGTATTTTCATAATCGATTAATCGGCCAGTAACATAATGGGGTTAAAAAAAACTAAAATTAGCCCTTTAGAGTACAAAAAGAGCAAATAATCGCTACTGTAAATATTACTTTCACTGTTGCACAGTAAAAAAAAAAAAATGAACCCCTTACAGTAGCAATTATTTGCTTTTTTTTTTTTTTTTTTACTATAAAGTAGGGCTGGGAGATTTTCTAAAAAAAAAGAAAAAAAAAAAAAAATCTTCGATTCTCTTAAAAAAAAAAAAACTCGATTCACGATTTGAATCGAGTTTTTTTTTTTCTTTGGAAACCGCGCCGGTCCTGAGGCGCTGCAGGCATGAGCTTTTAGGCAGGGCCGCGGCTTCAGCCTAGTCCGCGGCGTCCGGCCTCGCGGACTAGGCCGAAGCTGCGGCCTCATCTAAAAACTCCTTGCCGCCAGCTCCTCAGGACTGGCGTGGTGTCAGCGCCGGTCCTGAGGCACTGCGGGCATGAGTTTTTAGGCGAGGCTGCGGCTTTGGCATAGTCCGCGGCGTCCGGCCAAAGCCGCGGACTAGGCCGAAGCTGCGGCCTCGCCTAAAAACTCATGCCCACAGCACCTCAGGACCAGCATGCTGAAAAAAAAAAAATCTAAAAAAATCGATTTGCTTAAATTTTGAATCGATTTGACCTCTCAACTCGATTCAAGATTTAAATTGATTTTTTCCCCAGCCCTACTATAAAGGGCCATTTTTTTTTAACCTCATTATGTTACTAAACGTCTTAGGCCTGGTTCCCATCCATGTGTTTTTTGGTGCTTTTTGCAGAAACGCACCACAGTTCATTTAACGTTCATATCTATGCTCTTTTCAACTGCTGCGTATTTGGAAAGGATGAAGGACTTTTTTCAACGCAAAACTGTGTTTTTTTGGTTCAATATACTTCAATGGACAAGCTACAGAAAGCATGTAGTGCGTTTTTGCAGCAATTTGTTTTTTTTTTAATTTGCCCAACAACAAATTTGGCCAAAAAAAGGGCATTAAAAAAAAAAAAAAAGGAAAAATGCAAAACGCAGCAAAATCATGTGCGCAAAAAATCAAAACGCACAGCAAAAAGCACTGCAGAAACAGATCAAAAGCAAACTGCAAGCTGGCTATACACGGATCAATTTTCAGACGAGAATATTCAAATGAAAAATCTTTGTAGATTCGTTGAATGAAAGAATGTTGTTTGAAATTTTCACTTGCTTTTAACATTCATTCGGTTTTAAAACGAATGTAATTTCTAAACAAAAACCACATACACTGTCTGAAAATTTCTTTCACCAAGAAGTTTTCTATTATTTCTTAATTTTCCCATCACTGTGGTTGAAAACAAACATCGATTTGACCCCACTAATGATTAGAAAATCGAATGAACGTTCTTAAAATTAATTTTTTTTTTTTTTTTTTTAAGGAAGACGTTGTTTTTCTATGGCCAGCATATAATGTTACAGTTCTGTTTGAAAATCTGCAAAACAGTCTAACTTTTTTTCTTTTAAAAAAATTTGATCTGAGTCTGATGATATTTACTAGATTCAACCTCTAATAGTACATACAGTATATCTCTTCTGTCTGTTATTCTCAGAGTGGATTAGAGATTTTACTCCCTAACCATATAGTTGGTTATTTATATTTACCACTGCACAGAAATATTTAAGAATAAATTCCCTTTTTTTAAAAACTTTACATATTTAACTAAATTATACACAAAACTTAAGGTTATTAGCCCATTAATCGATTAATCGAAACAATAATCGGCCAACTAATCGATTAAGAAAATAATCGTTAGTTGCAGCCCTATTTGGGAGACCCAGAACACTTCCACACTGGGCGAATCCCACTGAAGGACATTTTCCCTTCTTTATATTTTTACATGGGGGAATCCTACGTGATACCTGTTTACAATACTTTTCGGGATGGACTTGACAATTTATCACAATGGATCCTCCTTGGATGTGTGTTTTGCGAGTCCAACCCATTATAGAGTTTGGTCTGTGCTTTTGATATAAGTAAAGGATATGTCTTAGCCAAAGTTCATTGAGGTTGTCCCTCTGGTTATATGGTCTTCACCCGTGTTGTGGTTCCTGTTCTGGTCTCCCTCTAATCTGGATACCCTGGACGGTTTTAAGATTTTGAGATCGCTACAAAGAAAGCAAGACCTGAAGAAGCGGACACATATACCTCAAAACATGTTGGCTACTTCTATGTAATGAAGGGATGAAAAGGTGGGACTTTGAATGAGGATGGGGGGCCGACTACATCCCATCCTCCATCCCGTTAAGTATTATAGAAAGGTATTTGAATGGGTGGGCGGGGTTTCCCTCACTGCTCGTCAGCGTCATGCCTGACTGTCAGCTGGTCGGCGCCTCTGAGACGCCTATTTATTAGCTGGCATGTTTAACCACCTGAGCAGCGGGGATTTCTGGTTGGCGCCCATGGCTGGACACGCTGGGTTTGGCGGCCAGGCATCTGGTGTGTCCCCCGCTCCCCTTCCTGCCTAGTAGCATGACGTTGGGGGACGGTCTGGGTTGGCTATCCCTGCTGGGGCTTCCCCCCTTACTGCTACCTGCACCTGCACCTTCCACTCTTCCCCTTATCACATCGTTTCCTTTGGCACATTGGCCCAATCTCACCTGCACCAGGTAATTCACCCTTTACCTTTTACTTCCTTTTACCACATCCAGTTTCATCCCCCTCTCCCATTCCTCTTCCACCCCCCCCCCTCGTCTCTTGTCTTTTCTCTCATTTTCCTCTTTTTTTTCTTTTCATTATTCTTTATTTCTTTGTTCCCCTTCAGCACTTTACCCCTTTACCTCACCTAGTTCCCACTCTTTTCACTTCCTGCTCCACCTTATGTTTCACTTACACCCTCCTTCATTCCCTGTGCACTACATCCACTAGCCCTCCCTCCTTTAGCAGGTCCCTACATTGGGGCTAGTTTATTTCTTTTTCCCTCTTTCACCCATTCTTCATCCTCACTTTTCCACTTGTACCATAGGGATGCTGTCGCTGCGGGTTTATGCTGCCTGGACAGGTCCCCTCAGCTCCGGGACTGACATTAGTGGCCGAGTTGACTTGCAGGGCTGTGCTCCCCCCTCTGTGCAATCACACGCATGTAAGTAGTAAGTACAAATGCATGGATGTGTGAGGGGATGTTGCACATTCCCTGCATTTGCCCACCCACTTTTCTGAATATGACAATGTCCCCACCATTACTTTTATCTTCTCAGATGTTTATTACGGTCTTGCTCCTGACGAGTGACTTAAAGGTCCCGAAAGGCGTAGAGCTAACAACTACCGTTACAACCACCCATTCATGAATTCACTACGGCCGTTCTTCTCCACCAAGTATTATTTCTCCTTTTTTCCTAATGTGATGCTTTAATGCATCCTTTTACAGATTTCAGTATTATCTACACTGCAATTAATCACGTCCTTATGTGACCCGTGCAACTGTAAAATACTGCCTTACATTTTCTACTAGAGTCCAGATGCAAGTTTTTTTTTAATTATTTTCCAACTTATCTTATCTCCACTATTATTTCTAATGACGCTTTAATGCGCTAGCTACTTTTATGAGTATTTCTACAATACAATTAATCATGTTATTACGTGACCTGTGTATCTGTAAAATACTGTTTTATAATATGATAATGTATCTATATGTGATGATTCATCTTGAAACAATGACATACTATATGCAATGTATTTTCAATCTATGTTCTAAAAAAATTGACTCATTTAATAAACCACTTCTTAATTCATTTCTTTACTGCATCCGTGTGCTTCACTCAAAGTCCCGCCCCTTCAAATACCTTTCTATAATACTTCTATGTAATATATCTGTACGAAATGTTGTATACACACCATTGGTTTTATGTATAGGGGCATGTGTCACTCCCCTATTTTTTCATCTTAATGTTTCTATTGTCTATTTTTCAATAAACAATATAATATTAATATGACTTATCTGTCTGGAGGAGACCACTTAATGCCCTAATCCAATACAATTTCCCTTTTCCTACTATTTCAATTAAGGGTTGGCACTCTCCATGACAGTAATTTATATGGGCCTGACACTATAGATTCTCACTTTATCCTAAAGAGCCTCTGTATCTTCTAATGATGCTGGTCCCTGGTCTCAAAGAGGAACTAGGTGAGCCCAGGGACTAGGACGACGGCCTCTGCACTACCACTGCAGATCAGTAAATAGAACTGACTGAACATCTCTACACCTGTGCAGATTCCTTTCTACAGACAGGACAATCTGTTCATTTTATTTCATCCTTTTACTGCTCAACTGTAAATGTGTGGCAGTGATGGGGTTAATAATGTCAACCATTTCATTGGAAACCACCTACAGTTGTCACCAACCAAATGCTTCCCTCCATCCGCAAAGTAGTCTACAGCTCCCTTCTGGAAATCAGACTGATCTCCAGAAGATGCTGTAGCTGCAAACATAGGACTTTAACCACTTCAGCCCCGGAAGATTTGGCTGCTCAATGACCAGACAATTTTTTGCGATACGGCACTGCGTCACTTTAACTGACAATTGCGCGGTCATGCGACGCTGTAGTAACACTGTACTACTATTGGGAGGTGATGAGTACTTTTTTTTATTTTTGCACACTATGATTGCTTTTAACAGTGAATATCACTGTTATAAACAACCATTTTTACTGAATGAAATCCATTCATTGAGTGTTTACTATTGTGATTAGCCACAGCTAATCACATGGTACAGATGGGCTGTGATTGGCCCTGTCTGTACCATGTAATCACTGAGACTAATACACTATAAACACTATAGTACACAATGAATGGCATGAATGGAAGCCATCCATTGTGTACAATTATCATGTGATCTGCTGTGGCTGGTCACCGCGATCACATGGTATTGGCAAAGGGCTGGTACACTGATCTGTTAGCTCTGCAGCACAGCCCGTGGGGAGGATGTCATATGTCAAATCGTTAAGCTTAGCTGGTAAATTTATATAGATGGGAGCAGTCACATTTGCTCATTGGACTGCTCTCATGTAGGATGTGTATCCTGTTGCCCAGTTCTCAATTAAAGAAGATATGTGAAGTTCTTTAATTCTACCCAAAATCAAAATTTTCAGTCAGGTGTTCTTTGGAGCAGCATTTCTCAACTCCAGTCCTCAAGGCGCCTCAACAGGTCATGTTTTCAGGATTTCCCTCAGATGAAACAGTTGTGGTAATTACTAAGGCAGTGAAACTGATCAAATTACCTGTGCAAAATAATGGGAAGCCTGAAAACATGATCTGTTGGGGCGCCTTGAGGAGTGGAGTTGAGAAACACTGCTTTGGAGTATCAGAAAACCACATCCTCACTTCCCTCAGTGGGTCTGCATGGAGGATCAACAGCCACTGAAGGACCAATGATATCCAATTAACAGGTACAATTCAGTATGGACTGAACTGCATCTGCTGGTTGGGTGACATCACTTCCCTGGTGTCTCTTCAGGGACTGCCAAGTTTATCCTGGAATAGCATATCATATACTACTCTGTAAAGTGTCCAGTGTCAAGTTAAATTGTCATTCACCACTTTCATAAATGTAACCAAAGCATAAATTTGTTTACCTAGGTGAAGACAAGCGCCTTCTCTCTGGTTCCCATCTTTTCCTTTCTATAGATTTGCTCTTTGCTCTCCTTGGAGAGGACTGTGTTCGAGAGGGTGATGGTTTCGTTTTCCTATCATGAGGAGGTGGGGATCTATTATACATTAAAGTCCAATCACGCTGATTAGGAGTTAGACTCCTTGAATTTTGGGCTGGTCGGCGTACTGGTGAGCGGTTTTCCTTGCCAGAAGAGGCATCTTTTGAAGGTGACTTGGGAAGGAGCTTCTTTTCCTTCTCGGACTCAGACCTTCTGGGTTTGTGCTCTTTAGACTTTGACCTCCTCTCTTTGGATTTGCTTCGCCTTGGCAAAGGAGATTTAGACTTCCTACTACGATCTTTTACTCTGTTTTCAGTAGCTACAGGCGATTTCTTCTTGTCTCTTGTTTTGACTCTATCCTCAGGGGGGGACTTAGACCTAATATTTTTTTCAGCGGATTGCCTTCGCAACGCTGGTGACTTTTTTGGCTGCTCCTGGGATCGATTCCTTTTAGAGGGACTTTTAGATTTTCGCCGTTCCTTGGACCTACTCCTAGGTGGTTTTTCTTTAACAGCTTCAGAGTTAGCTTTAGGTTTTTTCTTTTCTGTCCTGTGCTTGGTCTTCTCTTTGGACTTGCTCCTAGACCTTTTTTTAGAAGTATTTTTTGAGTAAAGATCCTGTTTTGCTTTTAGGTTTGACTTGGTGGAGACTCTTTTGCCATTGCGAATTTTTTCATTAATAATCTCTCCTTCTTCAGACCCTGAATTGTACCCCTGCAATATCAAGCCCATGCCAGAATGCACTTTACCTTCCATTAACTCGTTATCAAGCTCTGCTTTAATCAAAGCTCTTTGCTTTTCAAGGTCCTCCAGCAATGCAAAGTCTTCAAGCTCTGCTCTTTTTAAGGGTAAAATGTCATCTTTGCCATCATCATTTTTCCGTTTATGCTTCTTATGCTTATGTTTATGTTTGTGTTTTTTATCTTTGTCCTCTTCAGGAGAGTGTTTGTGTTTTTTATGCTTGCTCCGATGCTTGTGTTTCTTTTTCTTGTGTTTATTGTGCTTAATAATTTGAACAATCTGAGGCTGATCTTCTTCTGATACTTCACCATTTTCATCAACGCTTCTTTCAGATATATCACCATCTTCCATTCTGTAAGGCAAGATCAACACATCTCAGTTACATTACCGCTAAACAAGTTAAAAGCTTAAAAAACTGCTCTTACAACTTAAAACTGCTGTTAAAAAATATCAAAGTAATTGTAAAGCATTATATATATAATTTTTTTTAAACAAACATGTTCTACTCACCTGCACCCCCCACCACCACCACCACCGAGTGACCCCATATCGGTCAGTTTTTCAACCCATTGTCCTCTATTATGGGGCGGCGGATGTCTGCAGACACCGCCAGGCATCAGACCCAACAAAATTAGCTGAAAACATACGTATGGCGATACGTTCGCCATCCATCCAGCGGGTTGGATGACAATCGGATGGAAATGCAGTCCATTTCTATCCGACTGCCCCATAGAGGAAAGCGGGCTCTGTCCTTGTCTGCTCTGCATAGCGGAGTGGACACGGACCTGTCATTTGCCTGCTCAGCAGGGATCAGCGGAGAGATCCCCACTGAGCAGGCGAATTCCACTCAGACGGATCCACCCCATGTGAAAGGGGCCAAAGACACACAAAGCGGGGCTCGGCCCCGCCCCTTCCTTATTGTCTCTGATTGACAGCAGCGGGAGCCAAGCAGGAGCAAGAGAACTGGGAGAGCCTCGGCTCTAGTGCACATGGCTGGATTGAGATGGAGCTCAGGTAAGTGTTGGGGGGCTGCAGTGAGAGCTGTATGTAGAAGGTTTTTTACCTTAGAGCATGGAATGTAGTAAGGTTAAAAAAACAAAAACACTATCTGCCTTTACAACCACTTTAATTAAATTTCATGGTTATGTACAAATAGCATGTATAACCACAAAAGTTACAATGAGAAGGGAGCAAAGCAATCAAAAAAGCCTTACTCTAATCAGTACAGGGTATTCACATGTCTTATTCCATCACACGTCAAAAATAAGAGGATTATTTCATCTTTCAAGACAGTGAGCACAGCCATGCAAATCACCCCATCAGATGCTTATCAAACGCTGCTGGTGTGTAGTACAAATATAACCGAATATTAAAAATCCATTTATTCCAAACTTCATACAGCCGTTTCAGGCTTTTTGGCCATCATAAGTGCAGTGTATGGAAACTATGGCTTTTAAAGGCAGGGTTTGGGACCCAACAAGACATTATAACTATACAGATTACAGTGGGAAGGACAGTCCCCCTAAATCAGCACGCAGCACAGTAACTCTCTTATTCCATCACATATCCCATAAAGAAAATGTATTCTTACATCTAATTTTTCCAAACTGCTGTATGCAGTTATTAGACTATATTTGCACTATACCCCAGCAGTTCTGAATGTGCATCTGGTTTTATTGCGATGCAATGCAATGATTTGCATGGCCCTGCCCGCTGCTCTGAAATGCGAAATAATCTTATTTTTTGGGATATGTGATGGAATGAGACATGTTAATATCTTCACCATGTTTAAAGAATGCTTTACGGTGCTATGTACAAACCTGCAAGAATTAAAGGGAACTGGGTAAAGCATAAAAAAGGTATCTGGATTAAAATAAAAATAGCGTATCCAATGGCATTGGTTTAACACTTTTACAGCCAGGTCTGTAATCATACAGACCTGACAGCATGGGACTTTACACAAGTGTATGTCTGAAAAGCTGACTGACAGCTGTCAGATGGAAGCAATCCGGTGGCTATGCAGGCACCTGATTGCTTTCAACCCCTCCCTGGAAAAAGAAGACTAAAATACTTATGACAATAGTAAAGTTTATATAAAGCCAAATGTTTTTTCAGTTTTCATATAGTAAGGAAAGGTTACAATATCTGTCAAATTTTTAAGTAAATATGCCCTCTTTTTGCCACAGTGACAATTAAGTTTCTACTAAAATAAATGTGGAGTGTAAAGCTGGCCATAGATGGATTGTTTCATTTGACCAGCCAGCTGATCAAAAAAAAAATTTAAAAAATACACATTATTACACATTACAGGTGGATGAAGGAATCCTCCACGTTGTGCTACTGTATTCTAACAACAGGACTCCATCACTGTCAGAATACAATGATCAGCTCTGCAGCCGCTGATTGGAAATTTTCCAACATTACAGTTCAAAAGAAGCCAGTTGTTAGACTGACTCTTCTCTAGCGGGAGCAGCCATAGATGGATCGAAATTCAGCTGATCCCTGCTGAATCTTAAAAAAAAAATTGAATGATTTTCATTTATGCGTACCGTTTTCGTATGAGAAGCATCAGATACGAAAGACTGCGCATGATCAGAAACAATAAAAAAAGAAAAAGCCTTTGTCATACGAGAATTTTCGTACATTATTTCTATCTTCAGTTACAACTTGCTGTGAAACAGAGAAGAACCAGCTGATCAATCGCCCAATTTTTTGTCAAAGTGTGTACAGGGTTTTAGGCCCCTTTCAGACGAGCAATCCGATCTGATCAGACCCTCCAGTTACTTCTATGGAGCAGTGGATGTCATCAGACACATGCCCGCAGACACCCACCACCATGCGATCCTGTCTGCCAAAAACAGAAGAATGGTGGTCCTATTCTCCATCCGTCTGTCAGATTGGATGGAAACGGCGAGGCGGTCCATTTCCATTCCATTGCCCCACAGAGGAGAGTGGGACTGTGTCTGCTTTGCATAGCAGATATGTATTCTGCATAGCAGAGCAGACACGGACCCGCCATCCGTCTGGTGCTCAGCAGGGATCATCGGATAGGTCCCCTGCTGAGAAAGCAGATTCCGCCTCATGGCGGCTCCCGTATGAAAGGGGCCTTAGTGTAAAAATCACAAACTACCACCATTTTATTTTTCAGTCTCTGCTTTTAGAAAATATATGCTTGGGGATTTTAACTTTGGGTCTAAAATGTGTATTTTAACACCTGTACAAAAAAAAAAAAAAAGGGGGGTGTGTGAAAGAGCAGGGTGGAATTTAATGTTTACTAGTGATTTAAATAACTAGTAAAAAGCCTTGATTTAAATCAACTCAATTTAAATCATAATTTTTAAAGCGCAACTGTCATCTCTGTCCTGCAGCGGCTCCTCCTCTGACCCGCTGTTGACAGTCCCATTCACTATAAAGGCACGGCTGGTGATGCGGCAGTGACACAACAAGGTGAGAGACATGGTGGCAGCAGGTAAGTGAATGCCCGCCAACAGGCGCTGCCATGATGGATCTGAGATGACAGGTGCTCCTTAAAAAGGAGTAAGTAACTCTTGCTAGTAGTTAAAATCTTTAAATATTTGCAAACAAAATGAAGGTCTCCTATTTAGAATAATAAGTTGTCAGGTTTTTAAAACAGCGATATCAGAACTTGTTCAATCATACAGTTTGTAGTGTACATAGATTTGCAAAACAATGAGATAAAGGGATATTCCTGAACTTTGTTTTATCTCATGGTTACTGTGAAATTGTGTGAATGCATCAATGCAGTGCATGTTATCTCAGCTTGCAGAGCTTGGATTCATTGAATGAGTTTAACAAAAATGTAAATATTGCAGAATATACAGCCTCATGCTACATAACTAAGCTCCATTTCATGCTGAATAAACTAAATTATTAATGTATCTTAAATAGAAAACTATCTTTAAATAGATTTTTACTCCCAAAGCATTTTATTAAAATAAATTTGATCAAAATCAAAAAAATCTGAATTTAAAAAAAATTGATTGATTTTTATACACCCTGCGAAAGAGTCAAACGTAATAGGCGAGGTTGAAAAAAGACACAAGTCCAACCCATGTGAGTGTGATTATATATCAGTATTACATTGTATATCCCTGTATGTTGTGGTCATTCAGGTGCTTATCTAATGAACCTACCGATGCTCCCCGCTGAAACCACCACCTGCGGAAGGGAATTTCACATCCTAACCGCTCTTACAGTAAAGAACCCTCTACGCAATTTAAGTGAATGGCCATGTGTCTTATAAAATTCTCTTTTAACCCTATTGTGAGGTCACCCATACGGTATTTGTACAGTGAAATCATATACCCTCTCAAGTGTCTCCTCTCCAGAGAGAATAAGTTCAGTGCGCATAACCTTTCCTCATAACCAAGGTCCTCCAGTCCCTTTATCACCTTTGTTGCCCTTCTCTGTACTCGCTCCATTTCCAGTACATCCTTCCTGAGGACTAGTGCCCAGAACTGGACAGCATACTCTAGGTACGACCGGACCAGAGTCTTGTAGAGTGGGAGAATTATCATTTTATCTCTGGAGTTGATCCCCTTTTTAATGCAAGCCAATATTCTGTTGGCTTTGCTTTCAGCAGCTTGGCATTGCATGCCATTACTGAGCCTATCATCTACTAGGACCCCCAGGTCCTTTTCCATCCTAGATTCCCCCAGAGGTTCTCCCCCCAGTGTATAGATTGCATTCATATTTTTGCCACCCAAATGCATTATTTTACATTTTTCTATATTAAACCTCATTTGCCATGTAGTTGCCAACCCCATTAATTTGTTCAGATCTACTTGCAAGGTTTCCACATCCTGCAGAGAAGTTATTGCCCCGCTTAGCTTAGTGTCGTCCGCAAATACTGAGCTTGAGATGTTTATATCATCCTCCAGGTCGTTTATGAACAAAATAAATAGGATTGGTCCCAGGACAGAACGTAAAATAAAAGCCAAAACTAACCTTTTAGTGTTGCTGCATTTTTCAACTTTAAGGGCCCTTCCACACGGATGTGTCCATGTACGGACTCCGCTTTGCTCAGCGGGGGATCGCTCCTTCGATTCCTGCTGAGCAGGCGGATGACAGGTCGGTCTCTGCACACTGTGCAGGGACCGACCTGTCAGAGCGCTGCTATCCTCTATGTGGGATCGAATAAAGAAGGACCGTAGAGTCTGTTTTTATCCGATGATGGATGGAAAAGTAGGGTTTTCCTCAGTCATCAGAAACGGAGCATAGCGGAGACTTTCACACTGGGTACGTGGTACAGCGCTGCTCATTTTAGTGATGCATTTGCATCCCGCAAGTGCACTGCCCGGGTGTGAAAGCACCCATTGCAGAGAACGGGAGGCAGTTTTCAGGTGCTTTACAGGTGCTATTTCTAGCACTAAAACACCTGAAAACTGCATCAGTGTGAAGGGGTCTTAGGGGCAGGCAGGTTAGCTGTGTTTAGAGAAAAAGGAGTTCTATGTGTTGGATCTGATTAAAAGCTCTAAATGCATGTTAATGTGTCTCAATGTAGCTAAACTCGCTTTCTAAGCAGGAACATCTAAACCCAGGAAAAAGCAATCTGGGAAGATTAAAATTGATAATTCCCAGATCACATTGCTTGCGTGCCTATGTGAATATGGCCTTATAGTTTAACTCCAATCAAAACTTTAACTTTCAAAGGAAAAGAGTTAGAAGCTCTGAGGTTTTTTTTTTTTTTTGCTGTTGAATGGAAATATCAACTCTGATATCAAAACATGTTTGTCCTTAAAGCAGTATTAAACCCAAAAGTAAGCATTTAATATATTGCAGCTTACCAATTCTTAGATGTGGTAGCTGCATTCGTTTTTTTTTAGGCTTTTTTTGCCCTTTATTTTTGTCTGGTGATCTGGCCAGTAAGTCTTTTTTTTAACCATTTCAGCACCGGAAGGTTTACTCCCTTCCTGACCATTGCATTAACTGACAATTGCGCGGTCGTGCGACACTGTAATAAAATTGATGTCCTTTTTTTCCCACAAATAGAGCTTTCTTTTGGTGGTACTTAATCACCTGTGCATTTTTTGTTTTTCGCGCCATAAACAAAGAAACGACAATTTTGAAAAAAGAAAACAATATTTTTTATTTTATGATATAAAACATATCCAATAAAAAAAATTTAATTTCTTTATCAATTTCCTCAGTTTAGGCCAATATGTATTCTGCTACAAATTTTTGGAAAAAAAAAAACCACAATAAGCGTATATTGATTGGTTTGCCCAAAAGTTATAGCATCTACAAACTATGGGATAGATTTGTGGACTTTATTTTTTTTTTACTAGTAATGGCAGCAATCAGTAATTTTTAGCGGGACTGCGACATTGTGGCGTACAAATCTGACACTATTGACTCTTTTTTGGGACCAGCGACACCAAGACAGTGATCAGTGCAAAAAAAATGCACTGTCACTGCACTAATGACCTGGCAGGGAAGGGGTTAACATCAGGGGAGATCAAAGGGTTAACTTACCTGGGAGTGCTTTCTTACTGTGTGGAGGATGGTTTAGCTGAAGACAGACAGAGATCCGTGTTCCTGCTTAGCAGAAACAAAAGATCTCTGGCTTTCTTACTACCGTAGCAGAACGGCAATCTGCCTATATCGGAACGATTGGACGGGTTTCCGGCGGACATCTGGTCAGCTGGACCCGCTGATTGGCTCCTGCTGTGTCCAATCACAGCAGGACTCCAGCAGCACGCGTGCGTGCGTGCGTGCTCCCCAGAGCCGAAGAAAACAATCACGCACAGGTTAGTGATTTTGCGCTTAAGGGCTGCCCTGCCACAGTGTATGTACATGGGGCGGCCCTTAAGCAGCTAAAAGAACAAGCTCTTTTGCAGATGTATCATTTTCCAAGGGCGAGACAAACCATTTAACAAATTATTTACAATGATCAGCTTTTATGTAAAACCTTTATCCAAAAACTGCTTGTGTAACTGCAGTGTAAACTGGAGTTTGGGTTCAATTTGTTCGTTTCTAGATCTAAATCTGCTAGTCCATCTAAAGGCCCGTGAACACGATCGGACTTTTTGACAACAAACATGCAAATTAGCTGTTTTGGAGCAATATCCGACCGTGTGTCGAACAAACTTTTTCTGTTTCCATCGGACTTTTGTTGGCTATGCAAACGCACAAACTTTCCGGGAACAAAAGTCAGATGGAGCAAAGTCCGATCGTGTGCACACAAAACCACTGGACTTTTGTACAAACTACAGTATGCAGTCGCAAGAATGTTTCCAGCGCGATCCCATCGCGCTGGTTCTTGGCGCCAGGGTACTGTACATCTCGCGCTGGCTGCAATAGGAAAAACAAATTTTCCTACTGCGGCGGGCGCGAGAGGGAATTCCCCTCTGGGGGAATACCAGGCCCTTCGGTCTGGTATGGGTTTTAAGGGGAACCCCCTACGCTGAAAAAACTGCGTGGGAGCCCCCCCAAAATCCATACCAGACCCTTATCCGAGCACGCAGCCCGGCCGGTCAGGAAAGGGGGTGGGGACAAGCGAGTGCCCCCCCCCCTCCTGAACCGTACCATGGGGGGTGGGTGGGTGCTTTGGGGGAGGGGGGTGGCCTGCCCTGCCCCACCCTAGTCCCCATGTTGATGAAGACAAGGGCCTCTTCCCGACAACCTTGGCCGTTGGTTGTCGGGGTCTGCGGGCGAGGGGCTTATCGGAATCCGGAGGCCCCCTTTAATAAGGGGGCCCCCAGATCCCGGCCCCCCCCCCTTTGTGAATGAGTATGGGGTACATTGTACCCCTAACCATTCACCTAAGGGAAAAAAAATGTCAAACAACACACTACACAAATAATTTATTGGGCAGCTCCTGGGTCGTCTTCCGACTTCGGGGGTCTCTCCGGCGTCTTCTCTCGGTGTCCGGTTCTTCTCCGCTCTCTCTGGCCTCTTCTCCCAGTGTCTGGTTCTTCTGCTGACTCCTCCACTATCTTCTGCCGCTCTTTTGCTAGCGGTGGCCCGGTCTTATACCCTCTTCTTTTCTTCCGATGTTGACACGACGCTCTCTCCCGCTGTAATGGTGTGTGAGCGTTCCGCAATGACTTATATAGGCGTGACCCCGCCCCCTTATGACATCACAGTCCCGGGGCATGCTAGGACGGTGATGTCATAAGGAGGCGTGGTCATCGGATGACATGACCACACCCCCTTATGATGTCACAGTCCCAGCATGCCCCGTGAGATCCGGCCCCGGAGCTGTCTAATAAATTACTATAAAAACCTGTGTAGTGCGTTTTTTTTTTTATTGACACTTTTTTCCCTAGGTGAATGGGTAGGGGTACGATGTAACCCATACTCATTCACATAGGGTGGGGGGCGGGATCACAGGGTGTCCCCTCCCCCAAAGCACCCACCCCCCCATGTTGAGGGCATGCTGCCTGGTACAGTTCAGGGGGGGGGGGGGGCGCTCGCTCGTCCCCACCCCCTTTCCTGTCCGGCCGGGCTGCGTGCTCGGATAAGGGTCTGGTATGGATTTTGGGGGGACCCCCATGCTGTTTTTTCGGCGTAGTGGCTCCCCTTAAAATCCATACCAGACTTAAGGGCCTGGTATGCCCCTGGAGGGGAACTCATGCCGGTTTTTCATTTAAAATTTGGCGTGGAGTTCCCCCTCAAGATTCATACCAAACACAGTGCTTCGCATTGGCGGGGATCCAAGTCGGATCCCCGCACCAGTGTGAACCCGGCTCGCAAGGTGGCAATCTCGCCGATAAAAGTGGCGAGATTGACACAATATTAGACAACAATACAGAAGTTGACCAAAGGGTGGTGGTAAAGAGCTGGAAAAAAAACACATGATTTGGTGAAAGTTGGCTGAAAAAGTTCTGCCGTGTGTATGGAATACAAACTTTTGTCCAACGCCCTTTGTACAAAAATCAAAGGGAAAGTTTGTATAAAGTCCTATCATGTGTATGAGGCTTTACACTCCCCTTTTCCCAGATTAACAATGCTGCTGTCTGCTGTGCTCCTTCATCCAGAGTGTAATACAGAAGGTAAGTTACTGGCCAGATCACTAGGTGAAAACAGAGGGAAAAGCGAACGAATGCAGCCACTACATCGAATGATTGGTTAGCTGCAATATACTGTATTACATTTTCAGTTTTGGGTTTAATATCACTTTAAAATGTTGGATTCCTCCAGTTACAATTGTTAACCAGGACAAGTGGTGAGGTTGGATGTCACAGGTACGCAGCAATAACAAAGGATTTTTAGATAAAGCTTCAGACTCTGGTGAGGGTGGTGTGGCCCTGGAAAAGGGTTAGCCATATTATGTATTGTTGGCTGGAGTCAGCGTTACGTTATAAGTGAATATTCCATGAACTTGGCCGTGTCTATTTTAACCCAACAGTGAAGGTTTTTTTTTTTTAGAATAAACTATTGAGGCTCGTTCATCAACTCTGTTGAGCTTGCATGCCCATATATACATCCAGATCAATGCAGCCTCAAAGCCAGGGAAATTAGAAACCAGTTGTTTTCAAGGTGTCCTTTTTCCTGCCATACATGTGTGGGGAAGTAAATTCACAGTATGTCACTGCACTGCCGTGCATGGATTTAAAGTGGAGGTCCACCACAAAAAAAAAAAAAAATTGCATCAAAAAAATCCCTAAAAAAATAAAAAAATTTAACTCACTTGAAATGGCTGTTGCTAGGCAGTCTTCCTAATCTGCCTCTTCCTACTGCACGGTGATGTTCAGTCTTCTCCTCCCCGCATTGTCTTCTGGAGAATGGGGCACGGTGTGTTATGAGAACTGTGTGTGTCCCACAAGACATCGCGTCCCATTCACAAAGCACTGCGCGACTCGCGCATGTGCAGTAGGAAACGGGCAGTGAAGCCGTATGGCTCCACTGCCCGTTTCCCTTAGTTAGGATGGCAGTGCCGGGACCGAGACCCGAGGGACAGGTCGACCTCGGGCGGCCGACATTGCGGGCACCCAGGACAGGTAAGTGTGCTTATTTAAAGTCAGGAGCTACAGTGTTTTTTTTTTTTTTTCCCGGCCGGAACCCCACTTTAAATTAAATGTCATTACAAGTGGAGCTAAACCCCCTTTTTAACAGTTTTCCAAAACAGCTACATTTAAACTGGTTTCAATTACTTTTTTTTCTTAATGCATTCCCTACATTAAAAGTAGAACTTTACCCATAACAACTTGATAAAAAAAAACAAAAAAAAACAACATGTTCTTTAGCAAGGAACATACATTCCACGTTATCCCAATTTTTTTATATTGTGAAAGATAATGTTACGCCGAGTAAATTGATACCAAACATGTTACGCTTCAAAATTGTGCCCGCTCCTGGAATGGCGACAAACTTTTACCCTTAAAAATCTCCATTGGCGAGGTTTAAAAATTTCTACAGGTTGCATGTTTTGAGCTACAGAGGAGGTCTAGGGCTAGAATTATTGCTCTTGCTATAACGATCGTTGTGGTACCTCACATGTGTAGTTTGAACACCGTTTTCATATGCGCCCACTACTCACGTATGTGTTCGCTTCTGCGCGCGAGCTCGTTGGGACGGGACGCTTTAAAAAAATAATTTTGGGGTCCCTTTTATTCCTATTACAAGGCACATCCCTTGTAATAGAAAAAAAAAGCATGACAGGACCTCCTAAATATGAGATCTGGGGTCAAAAAGATCTCAGATCTCATATTTACACTAAAATGCAATTAAAAAAAAAAGGTCACTTGAAAAAAATAAGCAAAATGGAGCCAAGCTGGGGCCATCTGGCAGCCAGGCATCCACGAGCAAGGACGCGATCGTCTCCGCCGCTACCGGTGGGTCCAGATTGCGGTGGAGACGACCAGATCGCGGCGGGAGGGGGTGGGCACCTCTCCCTCCACCTATAAAAGTGATCTTGCGGTGAATCTGCCGCGGAGACCACTTTTATCTTAAAGAGAAACGCACGGCGTTCTCAAAAATACAGGGGGTTATGGCAGCTATCCCCGGCATTTAGCGTCAAAGTACCGACGTACGGGTACGTCGTTACGCGTGACGTGGTTAATAATTATGCTACCAAAATTAGTCAGTGCCGTAAATTGCCTCCAGCATTGCACCTGTTTCTTCTTGCTGGAGGCTGCCATTTTGCTGAAGCCCACAGCCCCTGAACAGCAGTAAATCATAAGGTGAAACTAAACTCATCAATTTAAATGTTTCAAAAAAACTGTTACATTCCTGAAATGCCGGGATTGCGAACTGTAATTTCTGCTTGTGTCCTCAACCAACTGTCAAACCATCAAATGGCTGGTCTCATAACTGATCACATGTGCAGCACCATGGCAGTGGCAGATCAAACTGAAGCAGCTTCCTTGGCTGTAAAGGATAGGATGGTTTAATTCTGCTTCAAGGCTGTCAGCAGATCAGCCTCTACAAATTCAGCAGTGCCTTAAAATGGAGAGCAACTGAGCATGTGCAGAGCAGGGTGAGACCGTGTATTACTGGATTTTAAACAGTATAGGCATTTATTTTTAACGTATTACGTAGGTATACCTGCAAAAGGAGCCCGTCTGAAGTGATCTAGCATGACTTAATTTTCTGACTAAAGTTCCACTTTAACGTAAAAAATGTCCCAGTACTGTAGTTGTATCACCCTCCAATGTACTTAACCAAGTCCCATCTCAACCTAGCGTTGTGCCCATCTGCTGCAGTGCTGGTCTCTGACCCTCTCCTCACTGGACACAGAGGCAGAAGTGGGAGCCATTGGCTGGTGCTGCTTTCAATCAAATCTTGTTGGGAAGAAGCAGGAGATGGGACCGGGCTGCACTGTGTGCGCGCCCCAATAGTACACAGCTTGCCATGGGGGCAGACATAAAAGAGGAGAAACAGAGCACTGGCAGGGGAACCCAGAAGAGGAGGTTTGGGGCTGCTCTATGCAATACCACTGCACAGAGCAGGTAAATATAACATGTTTATTATTTTAGCCCCAAAAAAACTACAAAAACAACCACTTTAAAGCTGAAGTCCAGTAATTCAGCTCCTTTGTAAATAGTGAAGGCACACCATGGAGTTAAAGAGGAGGTCCAGCTCACCCCCACGAAACAATTAAAAATCAGCAGCTACAATACTGCAGCTGCTGACTTTTAATATATGGACACTTACCTGTCCAGGGAGCCCTCGATGTCAGCACCCTGCCATTCCGGTTAAGGGACAGTTTGGCTTCACAGTTGGTTGAGTACTGCGCATGCATGAAGCGTGCTGTATTTTCTAATTGGTCCAGTGGTGGAGGAGGGAGCTGAACTACCGAGAGATGGGGCCGCGGCCCCGTCTCCCAGAAGTGGGCAAGAGTAGCTGTCAAAAACAGTTACCCGTTTCCCCCCTGAAAGGTGCCAAATGGATAAGCGGAAGTTCCACTTTTGAGTGGAACTCCTCTAACTCCAACAAGGTGCATGACATCTCTCGGGCTTATCTCTATTATTTACATCTGATAGTTTTATTGCACTCGCAGAAGATGGCTATTGTTCTATTTCCGGGAGCCTGACACTGATCCTTCAGGTCTCAGCATCTTTAACCACCTCAATACAGGGCACTTACACCCCCTTCCTGCCCAGTCCAATTTTCAGCTTTCAGCGCTCTCACAGTTTGAATGACAATTAGTCATGCAACACTGTACCCATATGAAGCTTGTGTCCTTTTTTTCACACAAATAAAGCTTTCTTTTGGTGGTTTTTAACCACCTCAATACAGGGCACTTTCACCCCCTTCCTGCCCAAGCCATTTTTCAGCGCTGTCGCACTTTGAATGACAATTGCGCGGTCATGTTACACTGCACCCTAATGAAGTTTTTATCATTTTTCCCCCACAAATAGAGCTTTATTTTGGTGGTATTTTATCACCTCTGTGTTTTTTATTTATCGCGTAATAAACAAAAGAATAGGGACAATTTTGAAAAAACACAATATTTTTTTACTTTTTGCTATAATAAATATCCAATTATTTATTTATTTATTTTTTTTAACAAATTTTTTCCTCAGTTTAGGTCGATACGTATTTTTCTACATATTTTTGGTAAAAAAAAAAAAAATCGCGATAAGCGTATATTGATTGGTTTGCGCAAAAGTTATAGCGTCTACAAAATAGGAGATAGATTTATAGCATTTTTATTTATTTATTTTTTACTAGTAATGGCGCCGATCTGCGATTTTTATTGTGACTGCGATATTGCAGCGGACATATTGGACACTTTTGACACATTTTTGGGACCATTCACATTTATACAGCGATCCGTGCTATAAAAATGCATTGATTACTGTGTAAATGTGACTGGCAGGGAAGGGGTTAACACTAGGGGGCGATCGAGGGGTTAATGTATGACCTAGGGAGGTGATTCTAACTGTGGTAGGAGGGGACTCACTAGGGGAGGAGACTGATCGGTGTCCCTATGTACAAGGGACACACCATCGGTCTCCTCTCCTCTCTGACAGGACGTGGATCTGTGTTTACATGCACAGATCCACGGTCCTGCTCTGTTACCCGGCAATCGCGGGTGCCCGGCGGACATCGCGGCCGCCGGGCACGCGCACCGGGTCCCGATCGACGCAGCGGGCATGCGTGCGCCGCCTAGTGGCTCGGGAGGGCGATCACGTCATTTGACATCCGCCCAGAACAACAGAAGCCTCGTCCCGCCGTCATATGACGGTGGGCGGTGGCTTAGTGGTTAATCACTAGTGGGTTTTTTATTTTTTGTGCTATAAATAAAAAAAGACCGTAAATTTTGTGAAAAAATGCCTTTTTCTTTGTTTCTGTCATAACATTTTGCTAGTCATTTTTCTTCATAAATTTTAGCCAAAATTTATACTGCTACATATCTTTGGTAAAAATAACCCAAATTGTTATATATTATTTGGTCTTTGTGAAAGTTATAGGGTCTACAAACTATGGTGCAAATCACTGAAAATTGATCACATCTGATCAGGCCTTCAGTACATCAGGTGAATCTCATTTCTTGAGACACTAACAAGTCAGAAAAGTACAAATACCCCCAAAATGACCCCTTTTAGAAAGGAGACATTCCAAGGTATTAAGAAAGTAGCATGGTGAGTTTTTTTAAGATGTAATTTTTTTCCCACAATTCTTTGCAAAATTAATATTTTTTTTTTACAAAATTGTCAAATTATCAGGTTATTTCTCACACACAGCATATACATACAACAAATTACACCATAAAATACATTCTGCTACTCTTCCAGAGTATGGCAATACCACATGTGTGAGAATTTAACATAGCCTGACCACATACAAAGGACCAACACTGAAGTAGCACCTTCAGGCGTTCTACCAGCATAAATGACACATCTCATTTCCCAACCACCTATTACACTTTTGAAGGCCTTGGAGCACCAGGACAATGGAACTGCCCACAAAATGATCCCATTTTGGAAAGCAAACACCCCAATGTATATTCTATGAGGCATGGGCTGCAAAATAGGTACTCGGGTACTCTGATGGCCTGGTGACAGCTACTCGGGTACTGTGATGGGCTGGTGACTGGTATTCGGGTACTCTGAAGGGCAGTGACAGGTACTCGGTACTCATATGGACTGTGACAGGTACTCTGATGGACTGTGACAGGTACTCTGATGGACTGTGACAGGTCCTCTTTATTGGGGGGGCAATCAGTGTGATTGGTGTACACTGTAAGCGGTAAGGAGATGTTACTGCAATCTCCTTCTCACACACGATCGGTGAGGAGGAGAACTCGGTAACATCTCGTTACCGCGGTTTGTTGACATCTAGTGATTGGCTGTGAAAGGATCACAGCTGATCACGTGGTAAACAGCCGCCGGCCAATGGCTGTTTACCAGCGTCAGTGACGAGCAGTGTTCCCGGGAACAGGCCGCCATCGACGTTCGCGCTCGAGATCATGCGCTGTGCAAAGTGGGGCGGTACCATCCGTGATCGGCCGTGACTTCATCATGGCCGATCACGTGGTAAACAGCCATGCCCAATGGCTGTTCACTCCCCTCAGTGGCGAACGTTGTCTCTGTGACACGCCGCCACCGAAGGAACAGGGATGCACGCATTCCCTGTTTAAATGGAGGGCCGAAATATGACGCCCTGCCAGAACGAGAGCCGCGCCGCGTGGCCGTCATATGACAGCCGCAGTGCGGCAAGCGGTTAACATTTGAGTCAGTGCTATGCCTGCCCCTCTCCTCCTCCTGCCCTATCACAGAAGCCTTTGTATTATGTGAACTAATTCTCAAAAGACAAATGTTTTTATGGATGGGCAGCAGAAAGGAGGGGCGGGCATAGCTAGTAGTTTGTGTGCCTTTCTCCTCTCTCACAGTCCCGAGCATCAGTGTATGCTCCGGCAGTCACAAACCTACCAGATATAAATAAGAGAAAAGATGCCATGAATCTCCTTGGACTTAAAAGTTTTTTTTTTTTTGTTTTTTTTTTAGGGTAACAAAGGGATCCTGTTTCTTTAAAGCATGTTAAACAGCACAGTGCTTGTGCTGTGTCATTTGGCCCCTTCTATCATCTAAAATACCTGGCTGATCCTGCACTCCCCCCTGTAAACTGACCACAGTTTATCATGGCTGCTGAGCCCTGACACCGTGGTCGGTTTACGTGTCTCCGTCATCCGCAGCTCTTCTCTCGGCTCTCCCCACCTGTCAGCTCTGTGTGTGAGCAGCCCCTCCCCTTCTAGCACCGTTCTGAGCAGTATAATTACTGCTCACAATCACTGCCAACCCCTCCGCTAGAATAACATGTACTATACACTTTATGCCGTTTTTTTCAATTCTTCTTCTAAATTCCTTAATGTTCCTCGCCGATCAGCGGCCCGTCGCTGTCTTCCTCCAATGTATGCACTACAGGGGGAGGTCACATGACCGCCCAGCAGACGTCAGAGGGATATCTTGGCCCCTTCCTTTGTACTACATACATTGAAGAAAAACAGCAATGGGCGCTGCTTGGCGAGGAGCAATAAGGAATTTAGAAGAAGAATTTAAAAAAACGGCATACACTGTATAGTACATGTTATTCTAGCAGAGGGGCCGGCAGCGATTGTGAGCACTGCCTTTACAACCCCTTTAAGGCTAGGTTCACACATATGCGGCTCAGCGAGACGTGTTTTACACAGGTATAGCAGCATATTCATTTGCAAGTGCAGTGGATTAATGGCACCCAAATGCATCCAGCATGTTTTTTTCTGTGCGGGTGGTTGCAGCTGCAGGAACAGATGTGGACCCGCAGCAGGAACCACCTGCACAGATGTGAACCTAGCCCAACTCAGTGTGCCTGCACTTTTTACAAAGTTGCTGAATTCCTGGAATTCAGCTTTAAGGCAAGTTTTATATCTGTTACAGTTACTAGTGTGGTTACGTTAGCTGTAAACCAAACTGTCAGGCCATCAAATGGCTGGTGTCATAGCTGATCATGTGCAGAGCCTTTGTAACTGTAGAGCAAACAGAGGCTAAGATAGCAGCTTCCTTGGCTGTTAGGGATAGAATGGTTTAGTCCTACTTTACGTTGTAACAACACAGAGCACCACTCTAATGCCGCGTACACACGGTCGGACTTTCCGGCATACTTGGTCCGGCGGACCAGAGTGTGCCGGACAATCCGCCCGTGTGTGGGCGGCGGCGGACTTTTCCGGCGGACTTCTTCCCAAAAGCCCGCCGGACCTAGATTTGAAGAAAGTTTCAAATCTTTCCGTCGGACTCAGTTTCGGGCGGAAAGTCCGCTCGTGTGTGTGCTGGTCCGACGGAAAGCCCGCTCGTGTGTAGGCTGGTCCGACAGACCAAATACGACACGAGGGGATGGTATTGCATCTCGCGCTCGCTGCAATAGGAAAAACAAATCTTCCTATTGCGGCGAGCGCGGGGCATACCAGGCCCTTAGGTCTGGTATGGATTATAAAGGGGAACCCCGCTACGCCGAAAAAACGGCGTGGGGTCCCCCTAAAATCCATACCAGACCCCGATCCGAGCACGCAGCCTGGCCGGTCAGGAAAGGGGGTGGGGACGAGCGAGCGCCCCCCCCCTCCTGAACCGTACCAGGCCGCATGCCCTCAACATGGGGGTGGGTGCTTTGGGGGAGGGGGGCGCCCTGCGCCCCCCCCCCCCAAAGCACCTTGTCCCCATGTTGATGAGGACAAGGGCCTCTTCCCGACAACCCTGGCCGTTGGTTGTCGGGGTCTGCGGGCGGGGGCTTATCGGAATCTGGGAGCCCCCTTTAATAAGGGGGCCCCCAGATCCCGGCCCCCCACCCTATGTAAATGAGTATGGGGTACATGGTACCCCTACCCATTTACCTAGGAAAAAAGTGTAAGTAATAAAACACACTACACAGGTTTTTAAAATATTTTATTAAACAGCTCCGGGGGGGGGGGGGATCTTCCTCCGGCTTCGGGGGTCTTCTTCCGGCTTCGGGGGTCCCTCCGCTTCATCTTCTCCCGGCGTCCGGTTGGTTCTTCTCCGCTCTCCGGCCTCTTCTCCCGGTGTCGCAGGTCTTCGGCCGGCCCCTCCGCTGTCTTCATGTAGCTCTATTGCGAGCGGAGGTCCGGACTTCTGGGCTTCTTGGCTTATAAAGGGGAACCCCGGTCAGGATCCCCCCCCCCCCCCGGAGCTGTTTAATAAAATATTTTAAAAACCTGTGTAGTGTGTTTTATTACTTACACTTTTTTCCTAGGTAAATGGGTAGGGGTACCATGTACCCCATACTCATTTACATAGGGTGGGGGGCCGGGATCTGGGGGCCCCCTTATTAAAGGGGGCTCCCAGATTCCGATAAGCCCCCGCCCGCAGACCCCGACAACCAACGGCCAGGGTTGTCGGGAAGAGGCCCTTGTCCTCATCAACATGGGGACAAGGTGCTTTGGGGGGGGGGGGGGGGCGCAGGGCGCCCCCCTCCCCCAAAGCACCCACCCCCATGTTGAGGGCATGCGGCCTGGTACGGTTCAGGAGGGGGGGGGGGCGCTCGCTCGTCCCCACCCCCTTTCCTGACCGGCCAGGCTGCGTGCTCGGATCGGGGTCTGGTATGGATTTTAGGGGGACCCCACGCCGTTTTTTCGGCGTAGCGGGGTTCCCCTTTATAATCCATACCAGACCTAAGGGCCTGGTATGCCCCGCGACGGGGCTAGTAAGGTGTCAATCTCGCCGATAAAAGCGGCAAGATTGACATCCTTTTCTAGTCCCGTCGCACCTGAGTCACGTTCAAAATGAACGGACTTGTCCGTGTGTGGGCAAGTCCGTTCATTCTGAAAGTCCGCCGGAACTCCGGCGAAAGTCCGTCGGAAAGACGGGCGGACTTAGCCCGCCGGAAAGTCCCGGCGTGTGTGGGCAAGTCCGTCTGTTTTAAAGTCCGGCGCACCTGGCGGACAAAGTCCGTCGGAAAGTGTGCCGGACCAAGTAGGATAGAAAGTCCGCTCGTGTGTACGCGGCATTACACATTTTACCATGTGGGCTAGTGTGAATGAGCCCTTACACACTTTGTAAGGACTAGGCACTCTATTATTTCTTTTGTTTTCAATATGGAAGAAATGTTATACGTGCATGCAGTTTGCCACCTGATGACAGCTCCTGACAATTTATGCGCATTGGTGCTTTTGTCCATTAAGTGTAAAGACTGGGCATACTCTGATCCCTAGCATTCACAGATGACAGCCATCTGTCAAAATCAAGACCCTGAAACAAACAGCTGCTGTATGCTGCTCCAAAGCGTTACTAACATTCAGGGCTGTATTCCTAGGGTCATTCAGCTCAATGTAAGCAATATTTAAAACCCGTAAACCAAGCAAACATACCTTCTGCAATCAAGCAAACATACCTACCTGTTCCTCTTCTACTGAAAGTACACAGTGCCAGTACAAATGACTCCTGTGAGCATCCATGGGAGACACTCCATTCCGATCAGCCAAACAGGCTGAAAACCTGGCTCCTGGAAAAAGTTAGGCGAGTATACGACAGTGTGGAATCCAATGGTTTAGTTCTGCTTTGAATACAAGCAAGACCCTTTATAAACTCTAAAGCCTCGCACACATGATCGGATTTTCAGGAGGGAATTGTGTGATGACAGACTACCTAAAATCTGACCGTTGGTACGCTCCTTCAGACAATTGTTGTCCAACTTTCTGCCAACAAATGTTGGATGGAAGGCTAGTAAATTTTTGGCGGACAACGGTCTGTTGTCAGATTTTCATATCGTCTGTACACAAGTCCGTCACACAAAAGTCCAAAGTACAAACACGCATGCTCGGAATCAATGCTCACCAAACACGACATTAGCAGAAGGTGCCCAAAGGGTGGCGCTTAAGAGTTGAAATTCCACGTAGTACGTCACTACGTTCGTGTTTGTTGGCCGACAATTGTGTGATGTTAGTATGCAAGACAAAATCCAAGCACACGCCCTTCAGACAAAAGTCTGACGCTCTGTTGGCCAACAATCGGATCGTGTGTACGAGGCTTTAGGCTCCGTTCACACCTTGGTGTTCTGGGAACATGCGTAGACCAGTGTTTCTGCACATCTTCACGAAAAATGCATAAACCAATGTGCACTTGTGGTGCCATTAATTCTTATTGCCGCCTCATACACTGGTAAGAGTTAAATTAAAAATGCACAATGCCCACTGCAAAAAAAAAAAAAAAAAAGTGCAGGAGCTATTTTGGAGCGTTTGCTGCGCATAGGGCAACTCTATGCTGTAGCGTGACACTTTGTGCAGGTATTTATTTGGCCTTAAGGCCGCATTCACACTTGAGCGTTTCAAAGTCATGAGTTATACCGCGATTTGGTACAGGTCAAAGGGTCACCAACGTAAAAAAATGAAAAACGTTTGTAACCTGCCCCAAAGAATCTCATGTACTTTTTCTGAGCTTAGGGCATTTTTCAGGCATTTTGCTTCAGGTGAACAGGTGAACAGGTACCATGGAAATGAATGGGATTTTACTTGTTGGGCGTTTTTCAGGCTTTTTTGGGGCGTTTTATGAGCTGTGAATGCAGCCTTAGAGTTAAGCTGGCTACACACTATACAATTTTCCTGTTAAATTTCCTTTAGATTTACCTTCAACCAGGGTGGATATAAATCAATGATTTTTTTTAATTTAAAAAAAAAAATCTGGTTTAAATAGATTTTTATCAAAAACGCGACTTTGAAACGCTCAGGTGTGAATGCAGCCTTATGCCGTGTACACACGAGCGGACTTTCAATGGACTGAACTCTGAAGGACTTTTCAACGGACTTGCCTATACACGATCACACAAAAGTCCAACTGATTCGAACATGATGACGTACAACCGGACTAGAATAAGGAAGTTCATAGACAGTAGCCAATAGCTGCCCTTGCGCAGTTTGTCCGTCGGATTAGCATACAGACAAACTGATTTTTCGACTGGACTCGAGTCCATTGGAAAGATTTGAAACATGTTGTTTTATTTCTAAAGTCCGTCTGATTTTTCGACAACAAAGGTCCGATGAAGCCCACACACGATCGAATTGTCCGGCGGATTCGTTCCGTCTGACCTTTGCTGTCGAAAAGTCCAGTCGTGTGTACACGGCTTTAGAGTTAAGCTGGCTACACATTATACATTGTTTATGTGCGATTCACATGCAGTTCTGTGTGGTGCAATTTCAGCCCATTCGTTTTGAGTGGGCCGGAAGTCACACAGCACCAAAAGTAGTGCATGTACTACTTTTGGAAACTCACTGCAACCCGGATCACGTGGTACTTCTGTATCATGTGATTCGGTGTGAGCAAACGCATTGTGTTTGTGACCTGCATTTGGGATGTCATTAACTTGATCACACCCGCTGCAGATCACAACTACAGTGCGTTTTGAATGCGGTGTGGGAAACGTGCATGGGACATGGGTTTTCCACACCACGTTCTTGTGTGAACTGGATCTAAGCGCTCTAGATTGAGACAAGTACACACTATAGAGCAGTGTTTCTTGACATTTTTTCTGTCCATCAAAATTCTGCACCCCATTCCAAATGTAAAAAGCCAGACTTATGCCCTGTACACACGGTCGGATTTTCCAACTGAAAATTTGTGATAGGACCTTGTTGTCGGAAATTCCGACCGTGTGTGGGCTTCATCACACATTTTCCATCGGATTTTCCAACACACAAAGTTTGAGAGCAGGCCATAAAATTTTCCGACAACAAAATCCGTTGTCGGAAATTCCGATCGTGTGTACACAAATTCGACGCACAAAGTGCCACGCATGCTCAGAATAAATAAAGAGATGAAAGCTATTGGCTACTGCCCCGTTTATAGTCCCGACGTACGTGTTTTACGTCACCGTGTTCAGAGTGATCGGATTTTCCGACAACTTTGTGTGACCGTGTGTATGCAAGACAAGTTTGAGCCAACATCCGTCGGAAAAAATCCTAGGATTTTGTTGTCGGAATGTTCGATCAATATTCCGACCGTGTGTACGAGGCATAACAGTTTTTCATAACGCAGCAACATCCACATATGTATGACACCCAACATTAGAGGTGATTTATTCTTCCTATGCAAATACACATGTCCAAACTGGTACTGACTAGTATTCCAGGGTTTCTCTTCTCCCTCAGCTAATATGACCCCAGTGCTGATGGAAAAGGGCAAACAAGGATGCTGTGCAGGTGCCCGACATCCTCCTTATCAACCAATTACATCATTGGTTGTTAGGACACCGGCGGCTAGAATGTGGTTAAAGCGGAGTTCCACCCAAAAGTGGAACTTCCGTTCATTTGTTCCCCCCCCGCCCTCCCCGGTCCCACAGTTGGCGCCTTTGGGGGTAACAACAGGATACCCGTCTTCCGGGAGCCACAGCCCCGGATATTAACATCACCGCTCTTTCAGGAGCCACAGCCCCAGATATTAACATCACCGCTCGGCTTCCTCCTCCTCCCCCTGTTGCCGGGCCAGTAGGAGAGAGGAGCGGAGCCTCACGCATGCACAGTAGGGTTCCCGGCATTACACCATAAGGCTACACTGTTGGGTTCCCTTACACGCAATGGCGGTGGCAGCACCCGACAGCTGATGGAAACATCAGCTGTGGTGCCGACAACGCTGGACTCCAGGACATGCATGTGTTCTATTATTAAAAGCCAGCAGCTGCAGTATGTAGATCTGCTGGTTTTTAATTTTTTCTCTGCAGTCGGTGGACCTCCACTTTAATGGTGAACAATAAAAACCTGTGGCTTTGTGGAAATAAAAGCTAGGCTTGATCCACCCACTGGCTTGTATACAACTTTTGAGTAATTTTAGGCATTTTACCAAAGGCACCCCTAAAGAAACCTGAAGGAACCCTGAAAAAGGCTGTTGTAGAAGGATATGCTTTCTTCAGATTTCATGTCAGAGGTTTACAACCACTTTAGCCCCAGGTTCACATAGATATGTGGGAAACGCAGCAAATCAGGAGCGTTTCCCGCACCGCATTAAAAATGCACTACGTCAACTCTGTCACCGGTCTCAATGTTAAATGACCCCGCGCAAAACACAGAGCGATTGCAAGAATCGGATCACGGGGGTGTGAACACCCATGAGATCCGATTACATTGTGGCCAAAAAAAAAAAAACCACCTACAACTTTTTCGTTTGGTGCAAACTAGAGCTCCACAATTAATCGTTAAAAAATCGTGATCTCGATTCAACCCCCCTGACAATCTCTATTGCAGAGTTTGAGGATTCTTTCATATAACAAGTGGAGAGACTTATCTGCTCACTCAGCTGTCAAAAGAAAACATCTGGGCAGTCTGCCAAGTTTTCAACATGAAATATTGTAACTCTTCCTTCTTAGATCAAAGGGATAAACTTCTGTGTAAAGAAAAAATCTGGGCAGTCTGCCAAGTTTTTAACAGTAAATGCAGGAAGTTTAACCACTTAAAGTCTAAATCTTTTTCTGACACTTAAGTTAAAATCAATATTTTTTTCTAGAAAATGACTTGGAACCCCCAAACATTATATATATTTTAGCAGAGACCCTAGGGAATAAAATGGCAATTTCTGCAATATTTTATGTCAAATTGTATTTGCCCAGCGGTCTTTCAAAAGCAATTTTTGGGGAAAAATACACTTCAATGAATAAAAAAAAAAAAAAAAACAGTAAAGTTATAAAGTTAGCCCAATTTTTTTTTTGTTTTAATGTGAAAGATGATGTTACGCCAAGAGAATCGTGATCTACCTTCTAAGTAAAAAAAATCATGATTCTCATTTAGCCAGAATCGTGCAGTTCTAGTGCGAACTGAGCCCTTCAAATGAATAGGCTCAAATCACACTGCCAAGAATGGTATGCGATTTTAATAAGAATGTGGTGCGATTCCTGTCACATGCGGGTTTCCCGCACCACACAAGTGTGAACCCAGGCTGAAGCAACTGCACATCAAGTCCCCCACTACTAGGCAGAGGATATAAGTAGTGATAAAGGATGACAGATACATAGTCATGCTTCAACTGAAGAAATCCACAACAACCAATCAGGAGACAGTGATGTGACAGCAGGAAGGTGACATCTGACGCCTGGAGGTGATCACCGGCCTATGAAATACATGTGTTCTTCCACTCACATGTGGTGTGCATGGTATTTTGTGGGTATGATAGAACGTATGTGAGTGGGACCTCTAGAAATGTGTCCCCCAGGGATCAGCCTTGCTTACAGATGATATGATCACACATGAAGACTGCGCTCCTGTATTAGCTGCCCTTAGTATACACTGGGTGACCACGTGACAGAGGCACCACCTAGTCCGCCCCCCCACACCAGTGACAGGTGTGGGCACTCTATAAGCTCCACCCTGCTCTGTCCGGGGTCAGGCCGTGTACAGGGGATCGCCTTTATACCGTGTGCGGGCCCCCCTCGTCTACAGGAGAGCCGGGAAGGTGAACTGTAGAGCCCCTGCACCCTCCTTCCTACACACATACTGCCACCCACACAATATGGACGCCGCACTAAACAAGCCAACCCCACACCGTGCCCGCTCCCTCGGTTCTTACTCTGGCTCGCGCAGCTCTGAATCCACAGCGGCCATTTTCCTCTCCGAGTTCCCAGCTTCGGAGGAGGCGAGGTTACGGGACCGGAAGCGGCGGCCACACGTCACTTCCGCTCTCCTCAGACAACTTCCTCCCGTGGTTGGTACTGGATGGCATTTTTTTTTTCATTTAGTTCTTTACATGACACATGTTTGTGCATTTTTTGAAGCCCGGGGGCGCAGGTTTACATGTTAACCTACAGGTGTCAAACTGGTGGCCCTTCAGCTGTTGCGGAACTACAAGTCCCATGAGGCATTGCAAGGCTGACAGTTACAAACATCACTCCCACAGGCAAAGGCATGATGGGACTTGTAGTTCTGCAACAGCTGAAGGGCCGCGAGTTTGACACCCCTTGTAGTGTGTACAATCCTGAAGGACAACCCATACAAGTAGCTGAAGTTTATTATCTTTCTCCCTTTTTATTGTATGAATTGGTCAAAGGCCCATTCACACCAGCATAGTTGCCAACATTTCCCCCAAAAATTTAGGGCCATTTTTTTTTTTTTGCTGAAAGACAGTGTAGGTGGAGCAGTGTGGTAATTAGGGGCGGGGCACACAAAAATGGAACTTCCGCTTTTCGGAACCCTCCCTCCCTCCGGTGTCACATTTGGCACCTTTCAGGGGGGAGGGGGGTGCAGATACCTGGCTAATACAGGTATTTGCACCCACTTCCGACATAGACTCCCATGGGAGTCTATGCCTCTTCCCGTCCCGACCGCGCTGTCTGCTGGGAACACACAGCTCCCAGGAGAGAGCGGGGACCACTTGGGACGTGCAGCGCGACTCGCGCATGCGCAGTAGGGAACCGGGAAGTGAAGCCGCAACGCTTCACTTCCTGATTCCCTCACCTAACCGAACCGAGCGGGTTCTCGGCGTCGCCTGCCGACATCGCTGGACCCTGGGACAGGTAAGTGGCCATGTATTAAAAGTCAGCAGCTGCAGTATTTGTAGCTGCTGGCTTTTAATATTTTTTTTTTTTGGCGGTGTGGGTGGAACACCGCTTTAAGTTTAAAAAATGTGCGGCTTACCACGGCAACAATGGGCGTGGCTTCAATTACGCTAAATATTGGGTGTGGCTTAAAGGGGGTGTGGTTAAATCTAGTCTGTTTACATCCGCCTGTCCATAAGGATGCATGGACCTTCCCATCAGGTCCACCTGAAAAACTGACAGGCAGACCAGATTGGACTCGCCGTTTAAAAGGGGCCTTAGTGATGTGTCAGCGAGGAGTGACTGGGAGAGATTGAGTTTAACCCTTTCATGACTAAGCCTATTTTTGAAATTTGGTGTTTACAAGTTAAAATCCGTATTTTTTGCTAGAAAATTACTTAGAACCCCCAAACATTATATATATTTTTTTAGAAGAGAGTCTAAAGAATAAAATGGCGATTGTTGCAATATTTTTTATCACACTGTATTTGTGCAGCGGTGTTTTAAACGCAAATTTTTGGAAAAGTGACACTTTCATGAATTTTAAAAAATCCAAACAGTAAAGTTACCCCAATTTTTTTGTATAATGTGAAAGATGATGTTACGCCGAGTAAATAGATACCAAACATGTCACCCTTTATAATTGCACGCACTCGTGGAATGGCGACGAACTACGGTACCTATGAATTTCCATAGGCGACGCTTTAAAAATTTTTTACGGTTACCAGGTTTGAGCTACAGAGGAGATCTAGGGCTAGAATTATTGCTCTCGCTCTGACGATCGCGGCGATACCTCACATGTGTGGTTTGAACACCGTTTACATATGCGGGCGCGACTTCCGTATGCGTTTTCTTCGCTGCGCGAGCTCGCGGGGACGGGGTCGCTTTAAAAAATTTTTTTTTTATTTATTTATTTATTTTATTTATTTTTGTACTTTTATAAATTGTGTTTAAACATTTTTTTTTTTTTTTTACTTTTATTGCTGTCACAAGCAATGTAAACATCCCTTGTGACAGTAATATGTGGTGACAGGTACTCTTTATGGAGGGATCGGGGGTCTAAAAGACCCCCGATCCCTCCTTTACACTTCAAAGTATTCAGATCGCCGAAAACGGCGATTCTGAATACTGTGTACTTTTTTAAATTCGGCGCCATTGGCAGCCGAGTAAACGGGAAGTGACGTCATGACGTCGCTTCCGCGTTTACAATTAGAAGGCTGGAACGAAGCCGCTCACAGCTTTGTTCCAGCCCGCCCCCAGCCGCCGGAGATTCCCGAATGGACACCGGGCCTCCCGATCGCACGGGAGGCCCGGTAACAGCGGCGGGAGGCGGCGGGAGGGGGGGGATGTCCCCTCCCGCTCCTCCGGTATAACAGCCGAGCGGCTTTTAGCTGCATCGGTTGTTATATTCGGGTAGCCGATCGCCCGCTGAAAACAACGGTACCGGGATGATGCCTGCAGCTGCGGGCATCATCCCGGTATAACCCCGGAAAGCCGAGGACGCATATGTGCGTTTGGTCGGCGGGAAGGGGTTAAACTGCACTGCCAAATCTCTTATAGTCAGGACAGTGCTACATAAAAACAGGAGATACCATCTTTGTCAGCTAAAGGCATTGTTTTGCTTCTATCTAAGATAGCTAACATGTAGCACTGTCCTGGCTGTCAGAAATCTGCCAGTGCAATTTTAAACCCAATTTTTCACAGTCCAGTGACTGCTGAATAAAAAAACCTTTACCTTTAACCGCTTGCCGACCGCCGCACGCAGATATACGTTGGCAGAATGGCACAGGTAGGCCCGGGAACTTGATCTTCGCTGGTGGCCAGCGATTGCTGTGTAGAGAGGTAGAACAGGTAGATGCCTATGTAAACAAGGCATTTCCCCGTTCTGCCTAGTGACATGACAGAGATCACTGCTCCCTGTGATCGGGAGCAGTGATCGCTGTCAAGTCAGTGGTAGCCCATCCCCCCCTACAGTTAGAACACCTCCCTAGCATTTTTGTAGCACTGATCGCTGTATAAATGACGCTGTTCCCAAAATAGTGTCAAAAGTGTCTACCATAATGTCGCAGTCACAATAAAAATCACAGATCACCACCATTACTAATAAAACAAAAAATGATGATAATAAAAATGCCATAAAACTATCCCCTATTTTGTAGACGCTATAACTTTTGCGCAAACCAATCAATATATGCTTATTGAGGAGATTTATTATAGAAAAAAGTTAAAAATATTGCTTTTTTTTCAAAGTTGTCGCTCTTTTTTTGTTTATAGTGCAAAAAATAAAAACTGCAGAGGTGATCAAATACCACCAAAAGAAATCTCTATTTGTGGGAAAAAAAGGACGTGAATTTTGTTTGGTTACAACATCGCACAACCGCGCAATTGTCAGCTAAAGCGACGCAGTGCCGTATCGCAAAAAGTGCTCTGGTCAGGAAGGGGGTAAAATCTTCCAGGGCTGAAGTGGTTAACCACTTGCCGACCGCCGCACGACTATATACGTCGGCAGAATGGCACGGGCAGGCAAAAGGACTTACATGTACGTCCTTGCCTGCCCGCGGGTGGGGGGTCCGATCGGACCCCCCCCCGGTGCCTGCGGCGGTCGGCAAATGTCCCCCGGCGATCGGAGGTGAGGGGGAGGCCATCCATTCGTGGCCCCCCCCTCGCGATCGCTCCCAGCCAATGGGATCATTTCCCTGCCTCTGTATTGTACACAGAGGCAGAGGAAATGATGTCATCTCTCCTCGGCTCGGTATTTTCCGTTCCGGGCCGAGGAGAGAAGACTGAAATGTGAGTGCACAACACACACACACACAGTAGAACATGCCAGGCACACAAATCACCCCGATCCCCCCCCCCGATCGCCCCCCGATCCCCCCCCAATCACCCCCCCCCCCCCCTGTCACAAACTGACACCAAGCAGGTTTTTTTTTTTTTTTTTTTTTTTTTTTCTGATTACTGTATTGGTGTCAGTTTGTGACAGTTAGTGTCAGGGCAGTGAGTGTTAGGCCCCCTGTAGGTCTAGGGTACCCCCCTAACCCCCCCTAATAAAGTTTTAACCCCTTGATCACCCCCTGTCACCAGTGTCGCTAAGCGATCATTTTTCTGATCGCTGTATTAGTGTCGCTGGTGACGCTAGTTAGTGAGGTAAATATTTAGGTTCGCCGTCAGCGTTTTATAGCGACAGGGACCCCCATATACTACCTAATAAATGTTTTAACCCCTTGATTGCCCCCTAGTTAACCCTTTCACCACTGATCACTGTATAACCGTTACGGGTGACGCTGGTTAGTTTGTTTATTTTTTATAGTGTCAGGGCACCCGCCGTTTATTACCGAATAAAGATTTAGCCCCCTGATCGCCCGGCGGTGATATGCGTCGCCCCAGGCAGCGTCAGATTAGCGCCAGTACTGCTAACACCCACGCACGCAGCATACGCCTCCCTTAGTGGTATAGTATCTGTACGGATCAATATCTGATCCGATCAGATCTATACTAGCGTCCCCAGCAGTTTAGGGTTCCCAAAAACACAGTGTTAGCGGGATCAGCCCAGATACCTGCTAGCACCTGCGTTTTGCCCCTCCGCCCGGCTCGGCCCAGCCCACCCAAGTGCAGTATCGATCGATCACGGTCACTTACAAAACACTAAACGCATAACTGCAGCGTTCGCAGAGTCAGGCCTGATCCCTGCGATCGCTAACAGTTTTTTTGGTAGCGTTTTGGTGAAATGGCAAGCACCAGCCCCAGGCAGCGTCAGGTTAGTGCCAGTAGCGCTAACACCCACGCACCGTACACCTCCCTTAGTGGTATAGTATCTGAACGCATCAATATCTGATCCGATCAGATCTATACTAGCGTCCCCAGCAGTTTAGGATTCCCAAAAACGCAGTGTTAGCGGGATCAGCCCAGATACCTGCTAGCACCTGCGTTTTGCCCCTCCGCCTGGCCCAGCCCAGCCCACCCAAGTGCAGTATCGATCGATCACTGTCACTTAAAAAAACACTAAACGCATAACTGCAGCGTTCGCAGAGTCAGGCCTGATCCCTGTGATCGCTAACAGTTTTTTTGGTAGCGTTTTGGTGAACTGGCAAGCACCAGCCCCAGGCAGCGTCAGGTTAGTGCCAGTAGCGCTAACACCCACGCACGCAGCATACACCTCCCTTAGTGGTATAGTATCTGAACTGATCAATATCTGATCCGATCAGATCTATACTAGCATCCCCAGCAGTTTAGGGTTCCCAAAAACGCAGTGTTAGTGGGATCAGCCCAGATACCTGCTAGCACCTGCGTTTTGTCCCTCCGCCCAGCCCACCCAAGTGCAGTATCGATCGATCACTGTCACTTACAAAACACTAAACACATAACTGCAGCGTTCGCAGAGTCAGGCCTGATCCCTGCGATCGTTAACAGTTTTTTTGGTAGCGTTTTGGTGAACTGGCAAGCGCCAGCGGCCTAGTACACCCCGGTCGTAGTCAAACCAGCACTGCAGTAACACTTGGTGACGTGGCGAGTCCCATAAGTGCAGTTCAAGCTGGTGAGGTGGCAAGCACAAGTAGTGTCCCGCTGCCACCAAGAAGACAAACACAGGCCCGTCGTGCCCATAGTGCCCTTCCTGCTGCATTCGCCAATCCTAATTGGGAACCCACCACTTCTGCAGCGCCCATACTTCCCCCATTCACATCCCCAACCAAATGCAGTCGGCTGCATGAGAGGCATTTTTATGTCCTCCCGAGTACCCCTACCCAGCGAACCCCCCAAAAAAGATGTCGTGTCTGCAGTAAGCGCGGATATAGGCGTGACACCCGCTATTATTGTCCCTCCTGTCCTGACAATCCTGGTCTTTGCATTGGTGAATGTTTTGAACGCTACCATTCACTAGCTGAGTATTAGCGTAGGGTACAGCATTGCACAGACTAGGACACACTTTCACAGGGTCTCCCAAGATGCCATCGCATTTTGAGAGACCCGAACCTGGAACCGGTTACAGTTACAAAAGGTACAGTTACAAAAAAAGTGTAAAAAAAAAAAACACAAACAAAAATATAAAATAAAAAATAATAGTTGTCGTTTTATTGTTCTCTCTCTATTCTCTCTCTCTCTATTCTCTCTATTGTTCTGCTCTTTTTTACTGTATTCTATTCTGCAATGTTTTATTGTTATTATGTTTTATCATGTTTGCTTTTCAGGTATGCAGTTTTTTATACTTTACCGTTTACTGTGCTTTATTGTTAGCCATATTTTTGTCTTCAGGTACAGCATTCACGACTTTGAGTGGTTATACCAGAATGATGCTTGCAGGTTTAGGTATCATCTTGGTATCATTCTTTTCAGCCAGCGGTCGGCTTTCATGTAAAAGCAATCCTAGCGGCTAATTAGCCTCTAGACTGCTTTTACAAGCAGAGAGAATGCCCCCCCCCCCCCATCGTCTTCCGTGTTTTTCTCTGGCTCTCCTGTCTCAACAGGGAACCTGAGAATGCAGCCGGTGATTCAGCCAGCTGACCATAGAGCTGATCAGAGACGAGAGTGGCTCCAAACATCTCTATGGCCTAAGAAACCGGAAGCTACGAGCATTTTATGACTTAGATTTCGCCGGATGTAAATAGCGCCATTGGGAAATTGGGGAAGCATTTTATCACACCGATCTTGGTGTGGTCAGATGCTTTGAGGGCAGAGGAGAAATCTAGGGTCTAATAGACCCCAATTTTTTCAAAAAAGAGTACCTGTCACTACCTATTGCTATCATAGGGGATATTTACATTCCCTGAGATAACAGTAAAAATGATTAAAAAAAAAAAAAAATGAAAGGAACAGTTTTAAAATAAGATAAAAAAGCAAAAAAATAATAAAAAAAAAAAAAAAAAAAAAAAAAAAGCACCCCTGTCCCCCCTGCTCTCGCGCTAAGGCGAACGCAAGCGTCAGTCTGGCGTCAAATGTAAACAGCAATTGCACCATGCATGTGAGGTATCACCGCGACGGTCAGATCGAGGGCAGTAATTTTAGCAGTAGACCTCCTCTGTAAATCTAAAGTGGTAACCTGTAAAGGCTTTTAAAGGCTTTTAAAAATGTATTTATTTTGTTGCCACTGCACGTTTGTGCGCAATTGTAAAGCATGTCATGTTTGGTATCCATGTACTCGGCCTAAGATCATCTTTTTTATTTCATCAAACATTTGGGCAATATAGTGTGTTTTAGTGCATTAAAATGTAAAAAAGTGTGTTTTTTCCCCAAAAAATGCGTTTGAAAAATCGCTGCGCAAATACTGTGTGAAAAAAAAAAATTAAACACCCACCATTTTAATCTGTAGGGCATTTGCTTTAAAAAAATATATAATGTGTGGGGGTTCAAAGTAATTTTCTTGCAAAAAAAAATAATTTTTTCATGTAATCAAAAAGTGTCAGAAAGGGCTTTGTCTTCAAGTGGTTAGAAGAGTGGGTGATGTGTGACATAAGCTTCTAAATGTTGTGCATAAAATGCCAGGACAGTTCAAACCCCCCCCCAAATGACCCCATTTTGGAAAGTAGACACCCCAAGCTATTTGCTGAGAGGCATGTCGAGTCCATGGAATATTTTATATTGTGACACAAGTTGCGGGAAAGAGACAAATTTTTTTTTTTTTTTTTGCACAAAGTTGTCACTAAATGATATATTGCTCAAACATGCCATGGGAATATGTGAAATTACACCCCAAAATACATTCTGTTGCTTCTCCTGAGTACGGGGATACCACATGTGTGGGACTTTTTGGGAGCCTAGCCGCGTATGGGACCCCGAAAACCAAGCACCGCCTTCAGGCTTTCTAAGGGCGTAAATTTTTGATTTCACTCTTCACTGCCTATCACAGTCTCGGAGGCCATGGAATGCCCAGGTGGCACAAACCCCCCCCAAATGACCCCATTTTGGAAAGTAGACACCCCAAGCTATTTGATGAGAGGTATAGTGAGTATTTTGCAGACCTCACTTTTTGTCACAAAGTTTTGAAAATTAAAAAAAGAAAAAAAAAATTTTTTTTTTTGTCTTTCTTCATTTTCAAAAACAAATGAGAGCTGCAAAATACTCACCATGCCTCTCAGCAAATAGCTTGGGGTGTCTACTTTCCAAAATGGGGTCATTTGGGGGGGGTTTGTGCCACCTGGGCATTCCATGACCTCCGAAACTGTGATAGGCAGTGAAGAGTGAAATCAAAAATGTACACCCTTAGAAATCCTGAAGGCGGTGATTGGTTTTCGGGGTCCCGTACGCGGCTAGGCTCCTAAAAAGTCCCACACATGTGGTATCCCCATACTCAGGAGAAGCAGCAGAATGTATTTTGGGGTGCAATTCCACATATGCCCATGACCTGTGTGAGCAATATATCATTTAGTGACAACTTTGTGCAAAAAAAAAAAAAAAAAAAAAATAAATTGTCACATTCCCGCAACTTGTGTCAAAATATAAAATATTCCATGGACTCAACATGCCTCTCAGCAAATAGCTTGGGGTGTCTACTTTCCAAAATGGGGTCATTTGGGGGGGGTTTGTGCCATCTGGGCATTTTATGGCCTTCAAAACTGTGATAGGTAGTGAGGAGTAAAATCAAAAATGTACGCCCTTAGAAATCCTGAAGGCAGTGATTGGTTTTCGGGGCCCCGTATGCGGCTAGGCTCCCAAAAAGTCCCACACATGTGGTATCCCCATACTCAGGAGAAGCAGCTAAATGTATTTTGGGGTGCAATTCCACATATGCCCATGGCCTGTGTGAGCAATATATCATTTAGTGACAACTTTTTGTAATTTTTTTTTTTTTTTTTTTTTTTTGTCATTATTCAATCACTTGGGACAAAAAAAATGAATATTCAATGGGCTCAACATGCCTCTCAGCAATTTCCTTGGGGTGTCTACTTTCCAAAATGGGGTCATTTGTGGGGGTTTTGTACTGCCCTGCCATTTTAGCACCTCAAGAAACGACATAGGCAGTCATAAATTAAAGGCTGTGTAAATTCCAGAAAATGTACCCTAGATTGTAGGCGCTATAACTTTTGCGCAAACCAATAAATATACACTTATTGACATTTTTTTTACCAAAGACATGTGGCCAAATACATTTTGGCCTAAATGTATGACTAAAATTGAGTTTATTGGATTTTTTTTAGAACAAAAAGTAGAAAATATCATTTTTTTTCAAAATTTTCGGTCTTTTTCCGTGTATAGCGCAAAAAATAAAAACGGCAGAGGTGATCAAATACCATCAAAAGAAAGCTCTATTTGTGGGAAGAAAAGGACGCAAATTTTGTTTGGTTACAGCATTGCATGACCGCGCAATTAGCAGTTAAAGCGACGCAGTGCCAAATTGTAAAAAGTGCTCTGGTCAGGAAGGGGGTAAATCCTTCCGGGGCTGAAGTGGTTAAAGTCCCCCTTTATCATCAGTGCAGCCTAATCAGTGATATCTAATCAATGCAGTCTCATCAGAGCAATCTCATCTGAGCCATCTCATCAGGGCTGTCTCAGTGCAGTTTATCAGAGCAATCAGCCAGTGCAGTCACATCAGAGAAGTCTCATCAGTGCAGCTTTATCAGTGCCGTCTCATCAGTGCAGTCCAACAGAGCAATCAGTCCAGTGCAGTCTCATCAGTGCAGTTTATTAGCGTAATCAGATCAGTGCAGTTTATCAGCGTAATCAGATCAGTGCAGTTTATCAGAGTAATCAGATCAGTGCAGTTTATCAGAGCTATCAGTCCAGTGCAGTCACATCAGAGAAGTCTCATCAATGCAGCTTTATCAGTGCCGTCTCATCAGTGCAGTCCAATAGAGCAATCAGTCCAGTGCAGTCTCATCAGT